>NW_028156211.1:0-99610 GCF_964263955.1 Coregonus lavaretus | reverse complement strand
CATTAGTGTTTTGTGTAATACAGTTTAAATCCAAGTATCTATCCCACATGAATGTCAGTACTGTTCAGACAAAGGAAAACCCAGGGCCTACACCTCTATCTAAAGTCCTGTGTGCCATGCAGTCTCTATGTGTCGGTAATCATTACACTCCCCCCTTTCAATGCCATCAATCTTCCAGTATTTTATAAGACTTAGGAGTTGAAAGGTGTTGGGTTGGGGGGGGGGGGGGGGGGGAGAGAACATCATCTGAAAGTTAAATCAGCCTCATGCATGAGTAACAGATCCATCTTGTTCCTCTCTGTTGTGGCGCTGTGCTCTCTCTCTTCTGATCTCCATGGAGAGGGGAGGAGTGGAGTGGAGTCTGGCTAGATTGTGGTCTCCTCTCTTCTGAGAACACTATTAAAAGACTGGTTAAGTTAGCTAAACACAGAGACCCCCCCCCCCCCTCTCTCTTTCATTATCTCTCTCTCTCTTTAATTCTCTCTCTCTCCTTTCTCTCTCTCTCTCCTCTCTCTCTCTTTCTTTCTCTCTCTCTCTCCTTTTGCTCTCTCTATCGCTCTCTCTCTCTCTCTCTCTCTCTACCCCTTTGCTCTCTCTCTCTCGCTCTCTTTCTCACTCTCTCTTCCCCCTTATCTCTCTCCCCCCTTCTCTCTCTCTCTCTCTCTCTACCCCTTTGCTCTCTCTCTCTCGCTCTCTTTCTCACTCTCTCTTCCCCCTTATCTCTCTCCCCCCTTCTCTCTCTCTCTCTCTCTCTTTTTTTCTCTCTCTTCTCTCTCTCTCTTTTTCTCTCTCTCTCTCTCTCTCTCTCTCTCTCTCTCTCTCTCTCTCTCTCTCTCTCTCTCTCTCTCTCTCTCTCTCTCTCTCTCTCTCTCTCTCTCTCTCTCTCTCTCTCTCTCTCTCTCTCTCTCTCTCTTCTCTCTCTCTCTCTCTCTCTCTCTCCTATCCTAAACTACAAGAGGAACTCGAATGCCCCTGGTTGTTGACTTTGCTCAATGATCTGGACTCAGAGTGGACAGGGCTCAGAAGGCTAACTGCTCAGCTGAAAAGCACTCTGTGTTTGTCAAACACTGCAGCCAGGTGGCTCTCTTTGTCTCTGTTGTCCGCATAAATTCAGTTGACCACTGAGCTGTGCTGACAATGTTTTAACTCTTGTAAAGCTCCTGGCATATTTTAATGTATTGCTTAGAGCAGGGTGTCAAACTCATTTTAGCTCAGGGCCACATGGAGGAAAATCTATTCCCAAGTGGGCCGGACCGGAAATATCATGGTATATATAACTTAAAAACAACAACTTCAGATTGTTTTCTTTGTTTTAATACGATCAACATACAACATAAAGCTGGAGCCTGAGGACAGTGTGTCCAAAATAGTACAAGCACAACATCACTATTAATCATAAAACACGTCAAGTTTATTTGAAAATTCTAAAGAAAAAGAACACACAAACACACAATGCCTCAGTGATTAACAGAACTGTTTCACAGATCACAGAACTATATCAGGGTGTCATTTCTCAGGCAGAAATGTAGATAAAAATAATGAAATCCTGTTCCCCAAACAAGTGCAAGAACCACAGAGTCAAGAATAGGTTAAATATACAAATAAAATAAAATCAATTAAAAACAATAGCACATCAACATAAAAACATATAAACATAAAGCTGGAGCCTGAGGACAGTGTCCAAAAGCACAACATCACTATTAATCATAAAACACCTCAAGTTATTTGAAAGTTCTGAGGACAAAGAACACACAAACACACAATGCCTCAGTGATTCACAGAAGTATATCACAGATCACAGAACTATATCAGGGTGTCATTTCTCAGGCAGAAATTTAGATAAAAATAATGAAATCCTGTTCCCCAAACAAGTGCAAGAACCACAGAGTCAAGAATAGGTTAAATATACAAATAAAATAAAAACAATTAAAAACAATAGCACATCAACATAAAAACATATAAACATAAAGCTGGAGCCTGAGGACAGTGTCCAAAAGCACAACATCACTATTAATCATAAAACACCTCAAGTTATTTGAAAGTTCTGAGGACAAAGAACACACAAACACACAATGCCTCAGTGATTCACAGAAGTATATCACAGATCACAGAACTATATCAGGGTGTCATTTCTCAGGCAGAAATGTAGATAAAAATAATGAAATCCTGTTCCCCAAACAAGTGCAAGAACCACAGAGTCAAGAATAGGTTAAATATACAAATAAAATAAAATCAATTAAAAACAATAGCACATCAACATAAAAACATATAAACATAAATCTGAAAGCGTTGCTCAAACTCCCGTAACAGTCCCGTTATTTTATCTTTGAACCGCTTCATGTCTGCCACATGTTGGGTCGCGCACACATTTTTCAGACAGGGGAAGTGAGCTGCATCACCACCGGCAAGTTGCGTCTCCCACAATGACAGCTTCAACTTGAAAGAACGTATGCTGTCATAATACTGCGTGACAACTTTGTTGCGCCCTTGCAGCTGTTTGTTCAAGTTATTCAGGTGCTCTGTAACATCCACCATAAATGCAAGGTCCGGCATCCATTCTGCGGAATGAAATTCTAACACTGGTTTGCCCTTTTCTTCCATGAACTGTTCAATTTCTTCTCGTAAATCAAAGAAACGCCTCAGCACAGCACCTCGGCTTAACCATCTTACCTCAGTGTGGTATGGCAGGCCATAGATGTGGTCTTTCTCTCTGAGAAGGCTGTCAAACTGACAGTGATTCAGGCTTCTGGATCGGATGAAATTAACAGTTTGGATGACCACCTTCATGACGTTACCCATCTTTAATGACTTGCAACACAAAGCCTCCTGGTGCAAAATACTGTGAAAAGTCAAAAAATCACGTCCTCCATTTGCAGATTGCACTTTCTCTCTGAACTTTGTCACAACGCCTGCTTTTTTCCCGATCATTGAGGGCGCACCATCTGTAGCCAGGCTGACAGCGCGGGACCAGTCCACTCCGACCCTGTCCAGCGCGCCGACGAGTGCGGTAAATATATCAGCTGCTGTCGTTGTATCTGTCATCGGCACCAACTCCACGAACTCCTCGGTGACGGTCAATGTGTCATCAACTCCGCGGATGAAAAAATTGCCAGTTGTGCAACATCTGTAATGTCCGTGCTTTCATCAATTGCAACCGAAAACGCAATAAATGACTTTACTTTTTGCTTCAACTGGCTGTCCAAATCCACTGAAAGATCGGAAATCCTGTCTGCAACTGTGTTTCTTGTCAGGCTGATATTTGCAAAAGCCTGCCGCTTTTCAGGGCACACAATCTCCGCTGCCTTCATCATGCATGTTTTTACAAATTCACCCTCACTAAATGATCTGGACTCAGTAAATGATCCTCACTAAATGATCTGGATTCACCCTCACTAAATGGTTTTGAAGCCACTGAGATTTCATTAGCAATGAGGTAGCTAGCTTTCACTGCAGCGTCACTGATGTCTCGGCTGTGAGTAAACACAGACTGCTGTTTCTTCAGACCCGCCAACAGTTCATTCACCTTCTCTCATCTCCGCTGTCCTTGAAAGTTGTCATATTTGTCGGCATGAAGACTCACATAGTGGCGACGAAGGTTATATTCTTTCAGCACTGCAACATGCTCTGAACACACCAAACATACAGCTTTCCCATTCAATTCCGTGATTAAATAGGATTACCATTTTTCTTGGAACACTCTGCACTCTGCGTCCACTTTTCTCTTTTTTGACAGAGACATATTGGGGCAATGAGGGTGCCAAAGCACATAATGTTAAAAGTAGAAGCCGTAATAAATATCGCGGGCAAAACAAAGTAGCTCATTGGCTGCACGTGCTTGACCTACTTGCTCTGCCCCGGTATAAACAGTTTGCTTGCTTAACACAATTGCTATTGCGCCATCCAGTGGACGCAATTGGAACAGCAGTTTATTTATTTTATTTATTTTTATCATCTCGCGGGCCGGATTAAACCCGTTTGCGGGCCTGATCCGGCCCGCGGGCCGTACGTTTGACACCCCTGGCTTAGAGCCATGCAGCTATGCTATCAGAATATCTGTTGTATTTTCCTCATACCATTTTTTGGGGGGGTGGGTGTAAGAGGACCGCGATGGGGTCACTTCCTGCTACCCCATCCCTGAGGGCCATGTGGAATTTGATAACCCCCCACACCACCCCGCCACCCCCCATCACAACCATTTTCCCACCTCTATCTTTGTGTCTGTCTACTCTGCCCCGTTGGTTGTGCCATTTGATTCTCCAGCCATGTGTTTCGGTTTAAGTGACTCAAGCATGGTTTCACTACTGTCTGTTGTGGTGTGTTTTGGTATCATGTGTTTTGGTTTAAGTTTAGACTCAAGTCTCTCTGTACTGGAGCTGTTAAGCAGCCTGGGAGAACACCGCAGTCTTAAAAACGCCTCAAATGTTCAATTGTTGACATCCTCTGTGAACACAAGAAATGTAACTGTCTGTTGAATGATGTGGGATGTCTCTCTATTTTCTTTGTTGAGGTGACGTTTATCTAGGAACACAAAGTTTGAAAGATAAACAGTCAGTAATGGAACTGGATAGGTGGTGGTGTGTGTGTGTGTGTGTGTGTCTATCTGTGTCTGTGTGTGTGGGGGGTGGGCGTGTGTATGAGTGTGTGTGTGTGTATCTGTGTGTGGGGGCGTGTGTATGAGTGTGTGTAGGGGTGTGTGTATGAGTGTGTGTGTGGGGGCGTATGTATGAGTGTGTGTGGGGGTGTGTGTATGAGTGTGTGTGGGGGTATGAGTTTGTGTGGGGACGTGTGTATGAGTGTGTGTGGGTGTGTGTGTATGAGTGTGTGTGGGGGTGTGTGTATGAGTGTGTGTGTGTGGGGGCGTGTGTATGAGTGTGTGTGGGGGCGTGTGTATGAGTGTGTGTGGGGGCGTGTGTATGAGTCTGTTTGGGGGCGTGTGTATGAGTGTGTGTGTGTGGGGGCGTGTGTATGAGTGTGTGTGGGGGTGTGTGTATGAGTGTGTGTGGGGGCGTGTGTATGAGTGTGTGTGGGGGCGTGTGTATGAGTGTGTATGGGTGCGTGTGTATGAGTCTGTGTGGGGGTGTGTGTATGAGTGTGTGTGGGGGTGTGTGTATGAGTGTGTGTGGGGGTGTGTGTATGAGTCTGTGTGGGGGTGTGTGTATGAGTGTGTGTGGGGGGGCATGTGTATGAGTGTGTGTGGGGGTATGAGCTTGTGTGGGGATGTGTGTATGAGTGTGTGTGGGTGTGTGTGTATGAGTGTGTGTGTGGGTGCGTGTGTATGAGTGTGTGTGGGGGTATGTGTATGAGTGTGTGTGTGTGGGGGCGTGTGTATGAGTGTGTGTGGTGGTGTGTGTATGAGTGTGTGTGGGGGCGTGTGTATGAGTGTGTGTGTGGTCGTGTGTATGAGTGTCTGTGGGGGCGTGTGCATGAGTGTGTGTGGGAGCGTGTGTGTGGGGGCGTGTGTATGAGTGTGTGTGGGGGCGTGTGTATGAGTCTGTGTGGGGGCATGTGTATGAGTGTGTGTGTGTGGGGGCGTGTGTATGAGTGTGTGTGGGGGTGTGTGTATGAGTGTGTGTGGGGGCGTGTGTATGAGTGTGTGTGGGGGCGTGTGTATGAGTGTGTATGGGGGCGTGTGTATGAGTCTGTGTGGGGGTGTGTGTATGAGTGTGTGTGGGGGTGTCTGTATGAGTGTGTGTGGGGGTGTGTGTATGAGTCTGTGTGGGGGTGTGTGTATGAGTGTGTGTGGGGGGGGTGTATGAGTGTGTGTGGGGGTGTGTGTATGAGTGTGTGTGTGGGGGTGTGTGTATGAGTGTGTGTGGGGGGGTGTATGAGTGTGTGTGGGGGTGGGGGTGTGTGTGTGGGGGCGTGTGTATGAGTGTGTGTGGGGGCGTGTGTATGAGTGTGTGTGGGGTTGTGTGTATGAGTATGTGTGTGGGGGTGTGTGTATGAGTGTGTGTGGGGGGGGTGTATGAGTGTGTGTGGGGGTGTGTATATGAGTGTGTGTGTGAGGGTGTGTGTATGAGTGTGTGTGGGGGCGTGTGTATGAGTGTGTGTACATACCTTATTACTCTCTTCTCTTTGTTTTCGCACACACACACAGACACACACAAACCACAGACACACACACACACACGCCCACACACACACACACTCATCATTTCCCATCTCCATCTTTTGGAGAAACTTGCTGAGTAACCTAAATTCATATTATGGTCCTGTGGGGGCAACGGAAAAAAGGAAAATAAAATGAGATGCGTCATTGAAGACAAAAAGTCTGATTATATTGCAGCCAGGTCAGTCCCTGGGAGTTATTGAATATTGTGTAAGTTACCAAACACAGGTCCTACAGCAGAATAAAGGCAGATATGACAGAAAAGTTGTTCCCTAGACACCTGTATATCTCCATACTAGACTACAGGATTTCAGATGCTTTTAAATCCATCTCTTTTATATTTACTGGGATCCAAACTTTGGAGCTGCAGAAAGTTATTTGAGGATCATTGTCATGGTGGCTCCAGGAGCCTTCAGGTGTCTTCATACACTGGCTTCTAGGGCTTTCTAACTTTGCTACATCAAATGGGCTGCGGACACCAGACTACTGTAGGCTACGTTTGTCGGGGGAAACTGCTACTGCTGTGTTGACGGTCAGATAAACCATTTAAAGTGGAACTGACAGCATTTGAGCAACATTAAATCTTATTAAAATCTGTTCATATACGCCCCCAGGAAGAATATGACACTTAAATATGGTCATTTTCACGTTTTCATAAATTCTTAGAATGTTTGGGAATTACGTAATCTAAGGCATTTGTGATAATTCTATAGCAATATAGAGTGGGAAAGTGGCCATGCGTTTGGACAATTAATAGACACTGCAGTAAATAAAACCTATTAAAAACATCTGTCTGTCACGCCCTGGCTCTGGGGACTCTAATATGTTGAGCCAGGGTGTGTAAAGTCTATGTGTTTTGTTCTAGGTTTCACATTCTAGTATTGTTGTTCTATGTTGGCCAGTGTGGTTCTCAATCAGAGGCAACGTGATTCAGCTGTTGCTTGTTGTCTCTGATTGAGAACCATACTTTAGCAGCCTGTTTCCCCACAGAGTTTGTGGGATCTTGTTTCTAGTCGGTTGTGTTAGACCGTGAACTGTCACGTTATCGTTTTGTTGTTTTTTGATCGTGTCTCTAATAAAGAGTATGTTTGCCTGCAACGCTGCGCCTTGGTCCTCATCTCTGTTAGACGATCGTGACAGAAGATCCCACCAGAACTGGACCAAGCAGCCTAGTGAGGAGCAGAGAGGGTGGACTTGGGAACAGTGGAGGAAGAGCTTCGACTGGGTCAAGCCGAATGAGGAGCTGAATGGCGGAAATTGGAAGCAGAAGAGCGAGAGTTGGGCGAGAACTATAGAGGCCTGGCCCACGGGAAAGAGAGACTCCCAGAAAAATTTTAGGGGGGGGGCTCACGACGTCGGGGCAGCAGGAGGCCGCGATAGAGCGGCCCAGCGGGTTGGCAGAGGAGGCCGCCAGGTTACGGGGGCCACTGGTCGAAGAGGGGATGGAGGATGTAGAGGCACGGCGAGAGGTACTGGGGTGTGTTGCCAGTCCGGTCCGGCCTGTTCCTGATCCCCACGTAGGGCCAGTGGTGTGTGTTCCCAGTACGGTCCGGCCTGTTCCTGCCACTCGCACCAAGTCAGTGGTGCGCGTCGTCAGCCCGTCCGGCCCATTCCTGCTCCCCGCACCAAGTCAGTGGTGCGTTTCGTCAGCCCAGCTCGGCCCGTTCCTGCTCCCCGCACCAAGTCAGTGGTGCGCTTCGTCAGCCCGGCTCGGCCCGTTCCTGCTCCCCGCACCAAGTCAGTGGTGCGCTTTGTCAGCCCGGTCCGGCCCGCTCCTGCTCCCCGCACCAAGTCAGTGGTGCGCGTCGTCAGCCCGGTCCGGCCCATTCCTGCTCCCCGCACAAAGTCAGTGGTGTGTTTCGTCAGCCCAGCTCGGCCCATTCCTGCTCCCCGCACCAAGTCAGTGGTGCGCTTCGTCAGCCCGGCTCGGCCCGTTCCTGCTCCCCGCACCAAGTCAGTAGTGCGCTTCGTCAGCCCGGTCCGGCCCGCTCCTGCTCCCCGCACCAAGTCAGTGGTGCGTTTCGTCAGCCCGGCTCGGCCCGCTCCTGCTCCCCACACCAAGCCAGTGGTGTGCGTCGTCAGTCCGGCACGGCCCATGCCTGTTCCACCGGTGGCTGGTCCGGCACCGGTCAGATGCTTCGCGCCGGAGCTGGAGCAATCCGCTCCACCAGTGTGCAGTCCAGCTCCGGCCAGCGGGGCCAGACCGGACCAGGGGTACTTTGGGGGGTTGGAGAGGGAGCGGGGATCAGGCCCGGAGCCGGATCCGCCGCCTAAGCGGAGTGCCCACCCGGTCCCTCCCCTGTGGTATTTGGTGGGTGCGGTCGGAGTCCGCGCCTTTAGGGGGGGGTACTGTCACGCCCTGGCTCTGGGGACTCTAATATGTTGAGCCAGGGTGTGTAAAGTCTATGTGTTTTGTTCTAGGTTTCACATTCTAGTATTGTTGTTCTATGTTGGCCAGTGTGGTTCTCAATCAGAGGCAACGTGATTCAGCTGTTGCTTGTTGTCTCTGATTGAGAACCATACTTTAGCAGCCTGTTTCCCCACAGAGTTTGTGGGATCTTGTTTCTAGTCGGTTGTGTTAGACCGTGAACTGTCATGTTATCGTTTTGTTGTTTTTTGATCGTGTCTCTAATAAAGAGTATGTTTGCCTGCAACGCTGCGCCTTGGTCCTCATCTCTGTTAGACGATCGTGACACTGTCTCGTCCAGGACCGGAGTCTACTTAGACCGATGCGCCATTGCCAATCAGAGCTATAGTAGGCCTTTATGCAAACAAGCCATTTGCCACACGGGCCTGCCATCAATCACTTTGAACTGGACTGTGTGTTTACAGGCAGTTGCAACAGCATGACTTTAGATCAGTAGAACACATTTGCCCAAAAGCCACAAAATACACTTGAAAGGATTTCTGTAAATACCACGGGAGTCCTCTTACATTTGGGAACTTTACAGTCCTATTGATCAAACAACCATGAAAAGGTAGGCTATCTCTCTCCCTCAGTTATGCACATCAACAACAACAAGATCAACAACTATTGCTAGCCAGAGCAAGATGTGCTAAAATCTAACGAAGGAACATTAGATAAACCAGCCCCAATTATTTCAGCTAGTTGGCTGTCAAAATTGCAGTGATAAATGATGGGGAATTGTAGCTTACTCGTCCTTCTGCAGCTTGCCTGCCGATGCATACTTGTCCCAACCAAGCACCCAAGCTGACTGGCTAAAGTTGGCTAGCTTGCTAGTTAGCTACTTCCAGACACAAATGAGAGAACACCTCACTCTGGGTGTTTTCACACTTGGTCCCTTTCAGACAATTTTTGTGAACTCAGTACGGTTTGCTTAATTTTTGTGTAGTGTGAACACTCCAAAGGAACTCAGACCCCTCAAAAGAGCCCCCGAAGTGAATCGAACTGGGACCATCATCAGAGGTGATCTGAGTTCGGTCTCAGTTCGGTTCACTTGAATTCCGCGGGTCCGGTTCCCTTTTTTAGGGCAATGTGAACGCAAAGCTCCCCAGGTTCCCTTGTCATTATTCCCACACCACACACTAGACTACTGCAACACCGTTTCCCTTGCCATAAACCCTCACATCGGTGTCACAAAAGAGAGAAGATGATGTAGTGCAGGTTCACAGAAAAAAATGTGTGCTGTTTTTGGATATTGATTAGCGATTGTCAAGGACGCACCGAAATTCCAAAATGTGTGGAGTTTTTAGTTCAGATTATTTGTTTGCAATATGTGATCTATAGGCTAAGAGAGCTGTTTATTGATTGCGGGGTTTGAATAGTGTGAGAAGACAACCTATTTGGTGAGAATCACAACATAGGGTACACAATCTATTCTAGCTCTTAAAGGGGCAGTAGCCTACCTTGGGTGTACAATTTTCAATTACAGCATTATTTATTCTGCAGTTATTCTATTGCTATTTATTCTGTTAGCAATAAGATTTACATGTTAATAATATTTTCTGATTACAATTATTATGTCTCGTATTTTATTTAAATGCAATCTATTAGCTTCCAAAATGTAAGTAGGTATATCTAGCTGTCCGATAACACATTATGATTGAATGGCTTGTCCTGCAGTGAGATCGGTTCTTTTAAAGAGGACTATATGTGAAAACACCCTCTGACCATTTTACTTGCCCTAGCAGAGTTGGTTAGGCTGTTTACATGTTATCTAGAGCATTCGTGATTAACTATTACTATAAAAATGTCCTTGCCTACGTTTACTGACACCGGTCATATTCAGCGGGTGTTGCTAATTTGTAAATTAATCAGTTGTTCTCTGCTCTGGCACACTCAGATGAGAGTGCTCTGAAATCGGAGTAGCTAGCTAGATAGCCAGAGTGAATTTGTGAATGCAAGAGATATGCTATCCAACTGGATAATAGAAGTTCAAGTTCTTGCTAGCTAACCAAATGACACCTGCATCTCTAGCTGTGTATAGCCACCAAAAACGATATGAGGGTAAAAAGTCTGTCACTCACCCACTCCTCCAATGACATGACGTCCTCCTAGCAGCTAGCTAGCTAGCTAGCGTTAGGTTCTGTGTTTTTATGTTGCTACATAAATAGATACGCTAGCCTTTTAGCCACATCATGACTGACTTGTGATCATTGTCCTTGCTAGTCTGATTGTATTGACTTTCCCAGCCTTAGTTGCATTCATCCGTTTTTTGTCCAAAATATTGAGTCATTGAAACTGAAACAGTGCATCCCGAATGGAGGCAGCAAACAATGTACCAGGCCAGCTGTGATTTACAACCTGATAGCAAGGATTTTTGGACTACCAAGAAATGTATTGGTGAATTATATTAATCATGCATTGAACTGCATCCATCTATTCTGCCAACAATGCCTTAGCGTACATCATGGAATGTTAAGTCAACTAGAACCTATTTTTAAAGCCTCTTATAAAGTTGGTTTTGTAGCATAAACTGGGAGTTTGATATATTTGACTGATATTATGATTGTCTGTTTGTTTCATATCTGCAAAGTAGTTAAAACGCTGTCAGTTCCACTTCAAAGTAACTGTACAGTAATACAGAAAACATCTCATACGTATGTGTGTGTGTGCGTGTGTCTGTCACTGGTGTAGCGCAGTTTCTCTGGACCCCCGCAAAGTTGGAGTTTGAGCCCCCCCTCTCCCCCCCCCCAAAAATGGAGTCAGCCACTCACAAAGTATAGACTAACGATCGCTTTGCGACGTCTATGCGGCTACCTATCGATAGGCTGTCAGATTATGTGGTGCAGTGTTTGTGGTACCCTATAGCTTTGCTTTAACGGATACATGTACATTTTTATTTGGTGGTCATTTTTCTCATGTTAAGCCTAATGTTTATGTTTCATGAACCTATAGGCCTACGGTGTCGCAATGCTGCTATTTAGAATGCTGCCTGGCTGCAATAATGTATTTACTTGTTCAGTAATTAAAGTGGGAAATTCAAACATTGCAGATTTTACATAAATGTTTTGATGCAACAGCATACTAATCAGCAACCAATAGATTAAAAAAAAAGATATACAACTGTCCTGTAGGCCTATAGCCTACCTTAGCCATCCTCAAACTTTCTCGCAGCTTGGATAGAAAGTTTGTGCTGCGTAAAACCAGTCTATTAATGCCAAATCAAATCAGTCCACTGTCAAAACAATAGCTTACTAGGGATTGTTTCATTATGCAAACTGAAGTCTAGCCTACTAGCCTATCTATAGCTATATACAGTATTTAGCTGGTAGCCTATTTATATTACACATTGGAACTCTGTTGTGGCAATCTGTCACTCATCACTCGTAGACTTACCCAGCCAGGTCACCCGTGATACAAGTCAGTATTCGACGTCCATCCATGTCTGAGGACGTTGGGAGATTACTTGGAAACTGGCCACTAGGGGGCAACAGTGGGCGCTGTTACCTTCAAGTAGGTTTCGATTTTGCTAGGGCATTGTGGATGGGGATGGTGAACAAGCGTAAGCATCTGCCTCTGATTCTAAAGGTTGCAAGTTTGAATCCAGCGATAGAAAGTTGTTTTTCATATTTTTATTTTAAGCCTATCTCAAACTTGAACCCTTACCATAACCATTTGGAGATAATACCTAACCTTAAGATTTCGGAGTTAATGCCTAAACTTCCCAGAATGTTTCATTCGTTTCCACTGGCGTGTATTCATGGTTGCCAAGGGAAGCCAGGCTTCCCCCAAAAATTGACCAATAAAAAAAATACAAATAAATAAAATAATGTATCTTTCGTCTCTCTGTGTTTCATAATTTTCTTTCAATTCGCAAGGCTGCATGTATCTCACAGGAGAAAGCATTCAATCGAGCAAAACAGTGCCCATCTGTCTCTCTGCGTGTAGGCCATCTATCTGATGCTGTCTGTTCCAAACGAGTATGACATTGTTGCCGCCCGTAGCATTGAAGGCAAGGGAAGCCAGCGAGCATCTGGCCTCCCTTGACAAAAAATGTATAAAATGGTACTGGCGCACCAAAGAAAAGTGTCAAGGGAAGCCAGCTTGGATTTGGTGCCACACCTATCAAATCCCATTGAGAGCATACTTCATTGACAGAAAAAATGTAATTGTTGCATCTCGTTGTGTTGTTCTCCTCCGGTGGCTAGCTAGCCAGCTAGCTAAAAATGGCCCTTTCCTAAATTAGCAATGGATGGAGATTGAGATTTGGACTTGTGGTTTTACCTAATTCTCCGCACTGGCCAATAATTATAATGGCAATTCTGATCCAACCATTAATTCATACATTGTTGTGCCCCTGCCCTGAGAGGATGGAAGTTCAATATGTAGCTAGATGTAAAAGCCTAATTTTAACAAGCTAACGTTGCCCATGAATGGAAGTTAGTTTAGCGAGCAAACATTTTAGCCAGGTAGCCTAGGACAACAAAAATACAAGCGTGTACTGTATGATAGAGTGATCAACATTTCGTCAACATGAAAGAGAGGAGGATGGCGTTGACGTTTGTCTACAAGTAGGGTGAGTCAACATGTTTTTCTACTTGCACGAACGCGCATGCACACACGCACACAGAATTCAGAACCATGGACAGCCACATCATATTTACCTTACGTTGATTGGACTAAATTGTTTTTGGTATCTTTCAGTTGTCACTGTATTAGACTAAGCATAGGTGATTTGATGATGTTGAAATGTTGAAGTTGAAATGATGCTGGAATAGTGGAGGCAGCTCCTGTTTTCTTTGCAACTTGCAGTAACTCTCTGTGGTTCTAAATCAATAGTTGTTTAGTAGTCCGAAAATGTTGGAAACATTAACTTGATTGACCATGCTGTAGGTCATGTAACTGTCTGTTACTGTACAGGCAATATGTTTTGTGGACTTCACTGCACAGAGGTTGCTATCCGGTTTTGTGATGAAACAAAGGTGTGGTTGAATTTATTCTGCCACTGTGTCTTCTTATTGTCTCAGCCTTTAGGCCTATACTGTAAATCAAGGTCACAGGGCATATTAATTAAAAGGTTATAGAGCAAACAACGCAATTATCACAACACATAGGTTGTAATATGGCTTTTTTGGGGTGGGGGTGGGGGGGACTTGGCTTCCCCAGTGATTTTACCCACGCACCGCAACTGTTAGTTTAAACACTTCAAAATGTGACTTTTGGAACAACTTCGAAATTTGACGTTTGAGAAACATGGATGAACGTCTAATTCTGACGTGAGACTGTGAGAGCTAGTTGGGATTTCCCACAGTAGGGGGGGTCGCGCTCCTGAGCGCCACTGGGTCTCTGGCAGTCATTTCACTTGGTTAAGAGAAGGAAGGAGGATTAAGAGAAGGAAGGCTGTCACTCTCACTAGAGGAACTGTCACTATTCTGGAGGGGAGGAAGAAGAGGAGGAGCAAGGCCACTGTCATTGCCGGGCCGGGCAGTGAGGTCTCTGTCGGGACTGGAAGGCTGCTAGTGCTAGCTGCTGCATAAGTAGGCCTGCTAGCTTCCACCTGCGATGAAGTTTCATCAGTCAAGGACGAGGTGGTAGCTTTGCTGTTGTGGTTATCTTCGGTAATTTGGCACGAGCTTGATCAGATAAAGCTTTTTTTGCTGCGTTTTTTTGCACCACTTGGTCTTGTCATGTCCCCAAAATTTTCCCACCAAACTGTTCCCACAACCTAATGAAACAATAAAGAACAGACAAAATGTGTTCTGGGAATGTTCTTATAACATCAGGTGGGTGTTTTTTGCGCCCTAAAATAAACATTGTAGAATCATCCACACAACTGGACAGTTTTTGTGTTTTGGGAACATATCTTTGTGATGTCCCCACAATGTTCCCACCAGACTGTTCCCACAGCCTAATGAAACATTCTGGGAACCTTTAAAGAACCAATTTTGGTTTGCTGGGGAGGCAGAGGCGGCCTGCTGCCAGCACTGCTAAGAAATAGGCTAATTAGATGCATGAAAACTATATTGTCTGTCTGAGTCACCTACTACCCATGTAGATTGGACAACACAACCACTTCACTTGCTACGTGAAAAATAAATAAATATATAAATATAAAAAAAGTTATACAATTTCGACATAGGTGTGAGATGATGGGCGCATGGGCCCTCAGAGCTTGTGGGCCCCCACACCACCCGCTACGCCAATGTTGTGTGTGTGTGTGTGTGTGTGTGTGTGTGTGTGCATGTCTGTGTGTACATTTGAGATTTCTTCAGGTTATCCCTCACACCTCCCTCCTCTCCTCCTCTCCTCCTCTCCTCCACACACACCTCCCTCCTCTCCTCTCCTCCTCTCCTCCTCTCCTCCACACACACCTCCCTTCTCTCCTCCTCTCCTCCTCTCCTCCACACACACCTCCCTCCTCTCCTCCTCTCCTCCTCTCCTCCACACACACCTCCCTCCTCTCCTCCTCTCCTCCACACACACCTCCCTCTTCTCCTCCTCTCCTCCACACACACACTCCCTCTTCTCCTCCTCTCCTCCACACACACCTCCCTCCTCCTCTCCTCCTCTCCTCCACAAGCCTCCCTCCTTTCCTCCTCTCCTCCTGTCCTCCACCCTTTCCTCCTCTCCTCCATCCCTCCTCTCCTTTCCTCCTCTACTCATTTTAAAGGAGGCGTCCCCAGTTTAATTTCAGAATTACCCTGTAAGATTAATGGGACACATTATGGTGGCTAATTTGCCGCTAATGTAGATTAATGTTATATTGAAGGTAAAACTCAGGGCATAGGGTATACATGTATGTGTAATAGGATAAAGGCAGGTAAAAGCCTCTGAGTCATCTCTCTTCTCAAGAAAACACCCTGTGGGACTGTTATCTGTTTGCACCGAATGGTGTGTGTGTGTGCGTGTGTGCGTGCATGTGTGTGTGTGTTTGTGTGTGTGTGTGTGCGCATGTGGGTGTGCATGGGTATGTGAGTGTGTGTGTGTGTTTCTATGTTTGACGCTTGTGTGTGTGGCTGTTCTCTGTCTATGATTGTTTGTGTGGGTGTGTTAAGCCTCTGTAATACTCTAACGATGTGTAGATGCTGCTGAAAATGTTGTTTTAATGGAGTGCTGTCATTAGTAGTCCTTTCCTGCAGTCAAATGACCTAGTGGCCTCATCGGTGGAATGTTATTAATCTTTTTCATAATTTCATAATTAATAAACATGTTTTTTTTTTTTTACAAAGTAAATACTGTGTTTCTATGTCAAACGGTTTTGTTATATTTCAGTCTTCTGTGATGTATATAAAGTGTAATATTGGGATGCAAACTCAAAATGTAATACATTTCAACTCTATATCTGACACGGTACAGGTGTCTTCTTTTTTTAAGTCCATAACCATGTGTGTGAGGTGTATACTTTGGTTTCAAAGTAGATTTGTTTAAGTCTACCAAGAAATGCTCTGTGTGACCCTGATTTAGCCCACTGCAGTAAAAGGTAATTAAGGGGTCCCAACTGCCTCTTACCAGCATATTACCATTGTAATTGTATGCTATACACGTATATAGGCCTTTTGCATGTAAATATATGGCCTTGGGTTACGGGTGATGCTTTGATGTTTTCCCTTTATAGATTCAGTTACCTGTTGCTCAATAAAGCTGCTCTGTGTCATTTTATTTAACAGTTGTCAGATTGGTTTCTATATGGTTTATCCCTATTTAATTTCTCAGGGAGAAATTCAGTTTTGAAAGAGAATTCCGATACTAGACTGTAAATTATTCTCATTATTAAAGCTGATCTACCCCCTAAAAAAAAGAAGAAAAAAAAAAGAGGAAAGAAAAAAAAGAAAATAACTTCCTCTAGTGATACAGCTGTCCTCTCTTCCAGAACCCTCTACCTTCACTCCCCTTGGTTTTACATAATCCAAGATATCAGACTAAAAAATTACTAAAATAGTGTGAAGTTTGCTTGCATGGTTTTGTTGGCCTATGTAGAATGTCAGACAAACTATATTCTATATTAGAATGGTTGGAGAGTTCTTTACAGAACCTCTTTCAGGCTTTCTATAATATAGACACAGATATTCTGAGTTCATCACTCTGCCATTTGTACACTCATTTATTTCAAGAGGCAACATTTGGAAAAGAAGATCAAACTACATCATTAATATTTATCACATTCTGTCCATCCCAGGTTTACCTCTGTGTTTTAAAGATCAGTCTGTTAATTCAGGCTTTCACGACTTCCTCCTTGTTCGGGCAGGCTTTGGCGTTCGTCGTCACCGGCCTTCTAGCCACTGCCGCTCCTCATCTCATCATTCCATTTGTTTTGTCTTGTTTATTATACACACCTGGTTCATATCCCCTCATCAGTACCTGTATAAGTGTTCCCTCTGCCCCCTTGTCTTTGTGTGTGATTGTTTATTGTGGAGAGTAGTGAAGCTCGGTGGAGCTCCTTGTATTTTGTATCGCCGGGATATTTCCCTGTGTGCCTTGTATTTTCCAGTGCGCCTGTTTTGCGCACTGGAATGTTTTTGACGCGTTACTGCGTAACTCTGTGGTTGTGGAATAAAGCCTGTTATTCTGTGATTTACCCTCCTGCGCCTGACTCCTTCAACATCACCTCATCACACAGGCAGTGTGTTTGGCCTTTTGAATAGAGAGAATAGGAAACTTCCAGACGTTCACCTCCATAGCAGTCCTATCTTCCACAGTGCTAACACTTCACCTCACGTTGACAAGGACAATCTGTAGTCTGAACAAGGCATTCAGAGAGTGGATCCAGATTGATTGTGTCGAGGACGTCATCCAGTCCAACCTAAATGTCATTCTCCAGATGTCCTTTTTGACTCTATTGCTTCTCTATATTTGCCCTTGGCCTTTTCATTTACCCAGGTCCATCCATGCAAACCAATGTTCCCAAACACACGCACACCCACACCCACACCCACACACATACACACACACACACACACAGTCACAGACACAGAAACACTCACAGACACATACACAGACTCTCTCTCTCACACACACACACACACACACACACACACACAATGTTCTCCAGCAGAGTAACATTCCTATTACCACCAGGAAATCATAGTTTAAAGTTTACCTCAGAAGCCCCTGCTGCCGTTTATCTCATCTAATTCAATTAGCTGTCAGCGTGGTGTCGTGGGGATGGGGACAAGGCTGTATGGGGACAAGGGCTGCTGAGGCTACGGTGTAGCAGTGCAGTGAGTGCCCCCTGCTCAGATGTATACAGGGCTGGATAATGGGACTGCGTCTGATAAGAAGGACACCTTTCTACTCTCGTGTGCTTTAATGTCGGCACACTCTGCATGTGTGCTGTGAGGCCCGGGGAGCTGTGACGCATTGGGACAAACGGACGCTGGTACCTCCCCTCCTCTCCTTCCTCTTCCCCTTCTTCCTCTCCCCCTCTCCCTCCTCTTGCTCTTTGTCCCTCCTCTCCCCTATCCCTCCTCTCCCCCCCTCCCTCTTGCTCTTCCCCCCTCCTCTCCCCTATCCCTCCTCTCCCCCCCTCCCTCTTGATCTTGCCCCTCCTCTCCCCTATTCCCCCCCCCTCTTGCTCTTTCCCCCTCCTCTCCCCTATCCCTCCTCTCCCTCCTCCCTCTTGCTCTTTCCCCCTCCTCTCCCCTATCCCTCCTCTCCCCCCTCCCTCTTGCTCTTTCCCCCTCCTCTCCCCTATCCCTCCTCTCCCCCCCTCCCTCTTGCTCTTTCCCCCTCCTCTCCCCTATCCCTCCTCTCCCCCCTCCCTCTTGCTCTTTCCCCCTCCTCTCCCCTATCCCTCCTCTCCCCCTCTCCCCCTCTCCCTCCTCTTGCACTCTTCCCCTCCTCTCCTTCTCTCCCACCTCTCCCCCTCTCCCTCCCCTCCTCTCCCTCCCCTCCTCTCCCCCTCTCCCTCCTCTACCCCTCTCCCACCTCTTGCTCTCTCTCCCCCTTTCCCATCCCCTCTACCCTAATGCCAACCTCTCTATCCCCTCTCTTTCTTCTTCTCCCTCTCTCTCCCCTACTACCGTAGCAAGGCCTGCAAATGGGCAGTCACAGTCACACAGGTATTTATATACTGTACTGTATGTTCAGTCTTAGCCCATATACCTTACTACTCTAACCGTATACATAAACATGAGGTCATGAAAAATGTAAAGGAAATGCGTGTGCCATTATGAAAATCAGCAAACAAAATACACAGCATTTTTATATTCTCCCTTGCACATGATATACACACATTTTGGTATTCAAGGTCCCATCATTACTGTCCTACTTGCTAATGTAGTCTCTCAGCATACATAAGAATACATAATAAAGCGTTGCTAAACTGTAGTGCTGTATTCTCTATGGGCTAGTAGGGTGGGTGGTGTTGTTTGTAATTATTCATAAAGGAGGTAGCTAGTGTCCCTTGTTTTGTTGCCTCTTCAAGGCCAGGGTGTGTGTGTGTATGTGCATGTGCGTGCATGCTTGCTTGTGTGCATGTGTGCAATTGTGTATGTGTGTATGCTTACGTGCTGTGCACACGTGCTTGTGTGTGATCCGCGAGTGTGTGTGCGATCCGCGAGTGTGTGTGCAATGCAATGCTACCAGGGCCTAGGATCTGTTAGAGCTGCTCAGGGAACTGAGTGCAGTGTCAAAAGCAGAGATTTCTGGAGCTATCCTGTACCAAGGCCTTATCAGGGATACAGGGCCGAGCGTGAGGGCCGAGGAGTAGCCATATTAGGGAGTAGCCTGCTGTCCGGTTAGGACTCTGCACTATTAATAGATGGAGGAGAATTCTCAAGTAGCCTCTGTGCATTCTAAAAAGTGTTCCAAACTTCCTGATGTACTTTTGTAGATTTTTTAAAGATTGGATAGTACAACAGCAGGATAGACAATGGAGGAGGAGGAAGAAGTGGAAGGGCACAGACAGTCGGCCAAGCTGAGGCTCAAACCGCCATGGCAACATGTGTGGTCCTGAGTTGGGAGCTTAAGCACTGCACCAGATTCCGGCACAAGTGCATTCTCAATAGGAGCATTAACCTATTGGAACTCAATAGGAGCACTAACATATTGGAACTCAATAGGAGCACTAACATATTGGAACTCAATAGGAGCACTAACCTATTGGAACTCAATAGGAGCACTAACATATTGGAACTCAATAGGAGCACTAACCGATTGGAACTCAATAGGAGCACTAACCTATTGGAACTCATTAGGAGCACTAACATATTGGAAAAGATAATCAGGATGTTTGTGGTATGGTTTTGCATATAGGTCAGTCTCCCTCCACACATACACATGGCTGACTTGCACTCACCTTTTCCACAGACCTGTCTCTCGCTCTTTATTTCAGCTCTCCCTCTTCATTACATCTACGTGTGGTGACACCAGTAGTGCCACCATTGAGGAGGGATGTATTTGTGGCTTGTTGGTACTGGATGAACCCTTAATGATGACGGTGCATGGAGAAGAATGGAAGCGGAATGACAGAGGTCCAGGGTCACACTATGTAATATTCTCTCTCTCTCCTCTCTCGACTCCTTTTCTCCTCCATCTCACTGGCCTGTGAGAGCTCCCTCCCAGTTGGGGAGGGAGGGGGGAGAGGGAGGGGGGAGAGGGAGAAGAGAAGGGAGAGAGAGAGAAAGGTATAATTGGATCAGCTGAGGCTGCTCTGAGGTTAATGACAAAGAAGAGTGTTATCAGATTAGAATAAACTGTTTGCATATGTCTCCTTCTTCCTCCTCCTCCCCTTCTCTCCCTCTCTCTCCCCCTCACATGCTCATCTCTCGCTCCCTTCTGTAGGTTAAAAAATTGTCCGACGGGAAGATCTATTCCATCCACAGACTTGTAAGGAAGACACATTACTGTACTAGAGGAGTGCCCCAGAAACATCATGCAATAGGACACTATTATCCTCACTGGTGAGGTTGTCTCTCTTCACTCTACATGTATTTATGAGGTGTAGTCTATCAATATGACAACATCCTTATCTGACATAGTCCACCCGCTGGACCGACCTGTTTAAAGCCTAGTTCAAATCAAATCAAATTTGACTGGTCGCATACACATATTTAGCAGATGTTATTGCGGGTGTAGCGAAATGCTTGTAACCTGTCTCCTCTTCTAGTGTGAGCAAGGTGCGGAAATGGAGAGTATCGCTTTCTATACAGCCTGGAGAGGAGAGTGTGGGGAGATGTTGCTGAGAGAGGAGTGGCTGGGCTGACAGTCCGGCAGAGGGGGTGATAATCATTGCCTATTAATTTGGGCTGATTCATTTGGATTTGATAGGGATTTATCTCCCACTCTCCTGGAGCATGGTAAGTGAGGGAGGCAGAGTGAGAGAGAGAGAGAGAGAGAGCGAGGGGGTAGTGAGAGAGACAGAGATACAGACACAAAGAGAGAGCGAAAGAGACAGAGAGAGAGAGAGACAAAGAGAGATAAACAGAGAGAGAGAGACAGAGAGAGAGAGACAGAGAGACAGAGACAGAGACAGAGAGAGACAGAGATAGACAGAGAGAGACAGAGAGAGAGACAAAGAGACAAAGATAGACAGAGAGACAGAGAGAGAGAGAGAGAGCTATTAGACTGCAAAGGTAGAGCGCTACTAGACTGGAAAGGGAGAGAGAGAGAGAAGCTCTCCCTTGAGAAAGATACCCTTACCCCGAGCGGGTCAGACCAGACCTCTTCATTAAATAACCCCACAGAGCAACCCCAAGCAGAAAGTCAACTTCCCAGCACAGAGTACTACTCCCTCATTGAAATGAAGGATAAATTCACCCAGCTGGAGGTAAGGCAGGTGGAGCTGGAACAGCAGGTGAACACACTCCAGTCAGCACAGACCCAGACAACAGTCACGCACAACAACACCCCCTTAACTAGACCTGGAGAGCTGCAGGTAGAGAGAGACATGTCTGCACTCTGGACTGTGGTGAGACAACATCAACAGGAGAAAGAGCAGGAGCAGGAGAAGAACAGAGCACTAGAGGAGAGGATCAGAGTGCTGGAGGAGAAGGTGAGAAGGATGACGGGTGACATAGAACAACCCATTAGAGAGCTGTCCACCCCCGCAGAGAAGCCAGCAGAACAGCCCACCTCAGATCCTGGCCAAAGTCTCGACACCGCAGCAGAACAGTACACCCTAGACCCTGACCATAGCCTCGACATCACACACAGACAAACAAATGAAGAACCCCAAGCCCAGGGGATCCCAACCCCTCTGAGCAACCCCCCAGTCAGACACCCTGATAGCCCTCATGATGACCCCCCCACACCCACTGAGGACATACACAAGCCACAGATTGTACTCCTTATGGACTCAAACGGGAAATACATACAAGAAAATAAACTTTTTCCAAAACACACAGTGTCTAAACTCTGGTGTCCAAACACCCAGCGCGCCCTAGACCTTCTGTCTGAGGACCGACTAGGATCACCCAGCCACATAATAATACACACAGGCACAAACGACCTGAGAACACAGCAGGAAAGGGTGGCCACATCACACAAGGGAGTGATAGAAAAAGCTTCTTCTACTTTCCCAAACGCACAAGTGGTTATCTCAACCCTGTTACCACGAAAAGACTTCCACCCTGCTACCATACAGCGGGTAAACGCAAGTATTTCCCGTGACTGTGCATCAAAACCAAATGTCTACCTGGCCCACCACTCCACCCTGGACGTTAACAGCCTTTATGACCAGGTCCACCTATACAAGGCAGCAGTGCCCACCTTCGCCCGGACCCTAAAGGATATCGCCCTCAACCGCAGACCCAACACCTTACACAGGAGCAACAGATCAACAGACACCCCGCCCAGACCAGCGAGACACTCTCCCAGACCTGCGGGACCCCCCCAGGACCTACACATAGAGGACCCCCGCAGAGGGGACCTACATCCAGACCACAGCACCATCAACCACATCTACACCCCCACCAATTAACTCCCCCCCAAGTCAACCATGCCCACACCCCATTTAGGCCCCCTCAGATCAGACCTATGCCCCTCCTACCCACCCCAAGCCCCCCACTCCCACAAAGAGGGCCTCAACATGAAAGTCACACATACGCCCAGGCCGTGAGCAGGCAAACAGGCCCAACACCCACTCTTACACTAGCCCAAGCCAATGGCATGTACCAGATGCTCAGCAGGCTCTGCTCACAATTACTGGCCTGAGGCCAAACCACACAACCAACAACATTAGACACTTTATGGAACACAAAGCCTTCACTATTTCATCCTGGAATATCCAAGGCCTGAGGTCATCTGCCTTTGGCCTAAAGAGCAGGAATCTGGACTTCACCAAAGAAATCAGAAATACAGACATTGTCATCCTACAAGAAACATGGTATAGAGGAGACGGACCCACTGGTTGCCCTCTAGGTTACAGAGAGCTGATAGTCCCATCCACCAAACTACCAGGTGTGAAACAGGGAAGGGACTCAGGGGGTATGCTAATTTGGTATAGAGCAGACCTAACTCACTCCATTAAATTAATCAAAACAGGAACATTTTACATTTGGTTAGAAATTCAAAAGGAAATTATCTCAACTGAGAAAAATGTCCTCCTGTGTGCTACCTATATCCCCCCACTAGAATCCCCATACTTTAATGAAGACAGTTTCTCCATCCTGGAGGGGGAAATCAATCATTTCCAGACCCAGGGACATGTACTAGTCTGTGGCGACCTAAATGCCAGAACTGGACAAGAACCTGACACCCTCAGCATACAGGGGGACAAACACCTACCTGGAGGTGACAGCATTCCCTCCCCCATATGCCCCCCTAGGCACAACTACGACAACATAACCAACAAGAACGGGTCACGACTCCTGCAGCTCTGTCGCACACTGGGTATGTACATAGTCAATGGTAGGCTTCGAGGGGACTCTTATGGTAGGTACACCTATAGCTCATCTCTTGGCAGTAGTACTGTAGACTACTTTATCACTGACCTCAACCCAGAGTCTCTCAGAGCGTTCACAGTCAGCCCACTGACACCCCTATCAGACCACAGCAAAATCACAGTCTACTTGAACAGAGCAATACTCAATCATGAGGCATCAAAGCCAAAGGAACTGAATAATATTAAGAAATGCTATAGATGGAAGGAAAGTAGTGTTGAAACCTACCAAAAAACAATTAGGAAACAACAAATTCAATCCATTCTAGACAACTTCCTGGACAAAACGTTCCACTGTAATAGTGAAGGTGTAAACTTGGCAGTAGAAAACCTAAACAGTATATTTGACCTCTCAGCTTCCCTATCAAATCTAAAAATCTCTAACAGAACACCAAAGAAAAGTAATAACAGTGATAAATGGTTTGATGAAGAATGCAAAAACCAAAGAAAGAAATTGAGAAACCTATCCAACCAAAAACATAGAGACCCAGAAAACCTGAGCCTACGCCTTCACTATGGTGAATCACTAAAACAATACAGAAATACACTACGGAAAAAGAAGGAACAGCATGTCAGAAATCAGCTCAATGTAATTGAAGAATCCATAGACTCTAACCACTTCTGGGAAAATTGGAAAACACTAAACAAACAACAACACGAAGAGCTATCTATCCAAAACGGAGATGTATGGGTAAACCACTTCTCCAATCTTTTTGGCCCTATAACAGAGAACAAACAGCAAAAAAATATATACATGATCAAATGCAAATCTTAGAATCAACTATTAAAGACTACCAGAACCCACTGGATTCTCCAATTACATTGAATGAACTACAGGACAAAATACAAACCCTCCAACCCAAAAAGTCCTGTGGTGTTGATGGTATCCTCAATGAAATGATAAAATATACAGACCACAAATTTCAATTAGCTATGCTTAAACTCTTTAACATCATCCTTTGCTCTGGCATCTTCCCCAATATTTGGAACCATGGACTGATCACCCCAATCCACAAAAGTGGAGACAAATTTGACCCCAATAACTACCGTGGGATATGCGTCAACAGCAACCTTGGGAAAATCCTCTGCATTATCATTAACAGCAGACTAGTTCATTTCCTCAGTGAAAACAATGTACTGAGCAAATGTCAAATTGGCTTTTTACCAAATTACCGTACGACAGACCACGTATTCACCCTGCACACCCTAATTTACAAACAAACAAACCAAAACAAAGGCAAAGTCTTCTCATGCTTTGTTGATTTCAAAAAAGCTTTTGACTCAATTTATCATGAGGGTCTGCTATACAAATTGATGGAAAGTGGGGTTGGGGGAAAAACATACGACATTATAAAATCCATGTACACAAACAACAAGTGTGCGGTTAAAATTGGCAGAAAACACACACATTTCTTTCCACAGGGCCGTGGGGTGAGACAGGGATGCAGTTTAAGCCCCACCCTCTTCAACATATATATCAACGAATTGGCGAGGGCACTAGAACAGTCTGCAGCACCCGGCCTCACCCTACTAGAATCTGAAGTCAAATGTCTTCTGTTTGCTGATGATCTGGTGCTTCTGTCACCAACCAAGGAGGGCCTACAGCAGCACCTAGATCTTCTGCACAGATTCTGTCAGACCTGGGCCCTGACAGTAAATCTCAGTAAGACAAAAATAATGGTGTTCCAAAAAAAGGCCAGTTGCCAGGACCACAAATACAAATTCCATCTAGACACCGTTGTCCTAGAGCACACAAAAAACTATACATACCTCGGCCTAAACATCAGCGCCACAGGTAACTTCCACAAAGCTGTGAACGATCTGAGAGACAAGGCAAGAAGGGCTTTCTATGCCATCAAAAGGAACATACAATTTGACATACCAATTAGGATCTGGCTAAAAATACTTGAATCAGTTATAGAACCCATTGCCCTTTATGGTTCTGAGGTCTGGGGTCCGCTCACCAACCAAGAATTCACAAAATGGGACAAACACCAAATTGAGACTCTGCATGCAGAATTCTGCAAAAACATCCTCCGTGTACAACGTAAAACACCAAATAATGCATGCAGAGCAGAATTAGGCCAATACCCGCTAATTATCAAAATCCAGAAAAGAGCCGTTAAATTCTATAACCACTTAAAAGGAAGCGATTCCCAAACCTTCCATAACAAAGCCATCACCTACAGAGAGATGAACTTGGAGAAGAGTCCCCTAAGTAAGCTTGTCCTGGGCCTCTGTTCACAAACACAAACAGACCCCACACAGCCCCAGGACAACAACAACAACAACAACAACAACAACAACAACAACACAATTAGACCCAACCAAATCATGAGAAAACAAAAAGAGAATTACTTGACACATTGGAAAGAACAAACAAAAAAACAGAGCAAACTAGAATGCTATTTGGCCCTAAACAGAGAGTACACAGTGGCAGAATACCTGACCACTGTGACTGACCCAAACTTAAGGAAAGCTTTGACTATGTACAGACTCAGTGAGCATAGCCTTGCTATTGAGAAAGGCCGCCGTAGGCAGACCTGGCTCTCAAGAGAAGACAGGCTATGTGCACACTGCCCACAAAATGAGGTGGAAACTGAGCTGCACTTCCTAACCTCCTGCCAAATGTATGACCATATTAGTGACACATATTTCCCTCAGATTACAGCGATCCACAAAGAATTCGAAAACAAACCCAATTTTGATAAACTCCCTTATCTACTAGGTGAAAAACCACAGTGTGCAATCACAGCTGCAAGATTTGTGACCTGTTGCCACAAGAAAAGGGCAACCAGTGAAGAACAAACACCATTGTAAATACAACCCATATTTATGTTTATTTATTTTCCCATTTGTACTTTAACTATTTGCACATTGTTACAACACTGTATATATACATAATATGACATTTGAAATGTCTTTATTCTTTTGAAACTTCTGAGTGTAATGTTTACTGTTAATATTTATTGTTTATTTCACTTTTGTTTACTATCTACTTCACTTGCTTTGGCAATGTTAACACACGTTTCCCATGCCAATAAAGCCCTTAAATTGAAATTGAATTGAATTGAGAGAGAGAGAGAGAGAGAGAGAGATACAGAGAGAGATACAGAGAGAGATACAGAGAGAGATACAGAGAGGGGGAGAGATACACACAAAAAGAGAGGAAGAGAGTGACAGAGGGGGAGAGTGTATTATTTATTATTTATGCAGCGCATTAGGAAGACTTTAGCAGAGAAAGAAAGAGAAAGAGAGAGAGTGATTTAGCTGGGTTGTTTTTCTCTTTGAACTGTCATTGTTCAGGCCCTGTGGCTGGGAGGCTGGGAGGCAGTGAGGCAGGGTGGCTGGGAGGAAAGATGGCAGGGTGGCTGGGAGGCAGGGTGGTAGGGTGGCTGGGAGGGAGGGTGGCTGGGAGGAAAGATGGCAGGGTGGCTGGGAGGCAGGGTGGCTGGGTGGCTGCGATGCAGGGATTCTGTGAGACAGTGTGGCTGCGCGAGAGACTGGGTTAGTGGGTGATGTAGTACCCCTGGCCACAGATTCTGTGAGACAGTGTGGTAGGGTGGCTGGGAGGCAGGGTTGCTGGGAGGCAGGGTGGCTGGGAGGGAGGGAGGCAGGGTGGCTGGGAGGCAGGGTGGCTGGGCGAGAGACTGGGTTAGTGGGTGATGTAGTACCCCTGGCCACAGAGGTGGGAGCTGTCATTCTTCACCCTCTCTTAACGGCTGTTAGATCAACAGAGCGTGGGTCTGATTCTAACCTGCTACGAGTGGTGCCCGCCTTCTTACTCCGCCAAGCAGAAAGCCAATCACGTAGGAGCTGCGGTTGGCGCTGCGGCCAAGCCCAGAAACATAATAGAGGGCATTAACACTGAAGCGCTCCACCAACTCTCTCTGTCATAACTCCTACTGCCGACTGCCCCCAAAGAGCTCCGCTCACCTGGGTTTCTGCCCTTACCCTTTCTCTCTTCCTCTCTTGTTCCAAGTGGCCAAATCAAGCTGATGCTAAAGCTGATGCTTTCAGGAAGTGGTCAGTGAAGAGGGTGAAGCGACTCGTGGCCAGACACTAGTCAAGATGACATGAGAGGAGAGGAGGGTTAGGGGAATGGAGGAGAGGGGAAGGGAGGAGAGGACAGAAGAGGAGGGGCGAGGCGTGACAAGGAGAGGAGAGGAGAGGAGGACCACAGGAGTTAAAGGAGTCCAGTATCTGGCACCAGAGTTAAGAAACATATACAAATGCTATTCTCTAGAGAGAACTTGTCAACCTAGTGTGTTAATGAGACTTCTTACCAATAAATAATTCAGTTTTACTTTCTTCACTCTTTCCAGAGACATAGTAATGAGCTCCTTGATTGCCCCCTTAATGGTCCATTTGGTTTCAGGTTGGAGCCTAAAAGAACTAAGATGTGCTTCTGACATAAGGAGAGCTTTGCTCATCTTTTTGTTCATTGTACTGTCTACTCTTCCCTATGGCCCAGACAAACACTCACTGGAAACAAAGGCTTCTACCACTTCTACAGTATTTACTGGCGCCATATGGGAAAGTAAACACACACATATGATCACGCACACACGAACACCCACGCACAAATGGACACAAACACACACGCACAGACGCACGCACGCACGCGCGCTCGCGCACACACACACACACACACACACACACACACACACACACACACACACACACACACACACTCATCGGTGATGCTCTCATAAATCCCTCTTTGGAGCTGAAGTCTGGTGATAATCATATTCATATTCATATTCTATTCAATAGAAAAGGACCAATTCACATCTTCTAAAAACGCAACGTCTGCATGGGTCACTGTGTGTGTTGGCCGCAGACCAGGGTAGTGTTGAAGTTTATAATTACATGGTCGTAAAAACAACCCCTGAACCTGTCTGCCATCAGCGAGCATTTTGCAATGGGCATTAATTTCTTCTTCCCACATCTCGCTGTTATGGAATAATGTCACAACTCTGGGAGTTCAAAAAGCTTTCACCTCCTACGAGTTTTCTTCTTCTTTACTTCTTTTTTTTACAGTCCACCCACAAGGCAGTGGTAAGCAGTGGCGGTCGGTGACGTTTAATATGAGGGAGGATGATTCATTTTTTTATGAGCATGGCCTTATTTCTATTACAGCATATTGGATGACTGTCATTCATATTCCATTCACCCAGCTCAATGTAACATCGATAGGTTTAGGCTACTACATGATACTCAAATTTTCCCTATACCGATCATGAGGTTGTTACAACCTAGCCTATGAATGAAAGTTTAAAACGTAGGTGCACAGGTTAAGAGAAAAATGTGTGTAATCAAGGTGACAATCATTGACACATTCAATACCCCCTTGCACACTCTTGCCTGCATCTAGCTGATCTAGGGTGTAATCATTAGTCCAACAGTTGCAAACAAGTGTTTCTATTGGATACATTCAGGTATGTTCACCCCCGTTTTGTTCCGCTTGCTTCAGTTTAAAAATGTTTTTCAACAGAATTGGTGGAATGAATACACCCCTGATCACACGCAAGCAAAGTTCACTTTCATAGCAGCCACATGATCATTTTGCTTGTTGTAGAATTCCTTCTCGCGTCTACGTGTTCTCCTCCTCTCACGTTTTCCCTTCGCTTGTGGACTTCAGTGCACAACACATTAGCTGTCTGTGACCAGGCGAAAAAACCTTTCCAAGCCAAACCTTCATATCATAACCGCTAACCGCTACACACAGCCTACATCATTGTCACCATATTAGCTAATGTCATAGCTAGTCAACATAGCTACTAGAACTAACGTGTTAGTAAACCCGCTACAATCATGCAGTGCAGTGTACAGTCAGCAAGCAGTTTAGCAGTTACACCGGCGGGCCCCGGTGGCAATACATTTAATAAACCTTGACTTGGAAGAGTTCCAGTGTTGGATAGCCTTAGCCAGCTAGCTAACATAGCATCCCACTCTAGCTAGCTTCATTCGCTAGCTAAGTGAAAGTGAAAAAATATACAACGAAACATAGCTAGCTCCCTCGCTCTCTCTCTTGCTTGTTCTTCATTTTTAATGACATTTGCTAATTTGTTCAAAACTGTTCAACTGTTGTCTTTCTCTCTCTTTGAGTCAACTACTCACCACATTTTATGCACTGCAGTGCTAGCTAGCTGTAGCTTATACATTCCGCATTAGATTCATTCTCTGATCCTTTGATTGGGTGGACAACATGTCAGTTCATGCTGCAAGAGCTCTGATAGGTTGGAGGACGTCCCCCGGAAGTTGTAATAATTACTGTGTAAGTCTATGGAAGGGGGTGAGAACCATGAGCCTCCTAGGTTTTGTATTGAATTCAATGTACCCAAAGGAGGACGGAAACTAGCTGTCCTCCAGCTACACCATGGTGCTACCCTACTGAGTGCTGTTGAGGGTACTGTAGACCTTCATTGCAAAACAGTTATTTGGTGATGTGAATATATTTAGTATAGTTTTATCTGAAAAACATAACCTTTTAAATGTTTCACTATTTTTATTTTCATGAAATTCACTGAGGAGGATGGTCCTCCCTTTCCTCCTCTGAGGAGCCTCCACTGGTGGTAAGGCATCTCTTCATTAACGCTAGTTAGATCTATTTTTGTATGTATTTCTGCTTGATTTGTAGGTGATTGCACTACATAAATCATTACAATAAAACTCTTGAACTCTTAATTAACACCCTTGGAGATGGAACGCTGAAACGCAGAGACACCGAGATGATAAAAACATGATTTGACTCGCCTATGGAGAGGAAATGTGTCAAGCGCTTTCAATAAATCTGAGGCAATTGTCTATAAAATGCTAGACCCCAAATTAAACCCTATTCCCTATTTTGACAAGGGCCCATAGGGTTCTAGGGTCAAATGTAGAGCACTCTTAAGCAAATAGGATGCCATTTGGGCCGCAAGTAAACTACACTGAACAAAAATAAAAAAGCAACATGCAACAATTTCAAAGATTTTACTGAGTTACAGTTCATATAAGGAAATCAGTCAATGAAAATAAATTCATTAGGCCCTAATCTATGGATTTCACATGACTGGGAATGGTGCCGGAGGGGATGGCTGCCGTTTTATCGGCTCCTAACCAACTGTGCTATTTTGTGTGTTTTTTCGCATTGTTTGTAACTTATTTTGTACATAATGTTGCTGCTACCATCTCTTAAGACCGAAAAGAGCTTCTGGATATCAGAACAGCGATTACTCACCTCGAACTGGATGAAGATTTTTTATTTAATGAGTCCGACGAGAAGGATATACTGTTTCTCTGAGACCAGGCCCAAATCCCGTCATTCGCGTGAAGAAAAGACGGAGGTACAGGGGGCGAAGATCAGGGGGCCTTGTGAAAATTTGTCGGCGAGTGGGTAACCCGCCTCTACCATCCGTTCTATTGGCCAATGTGCAATCACTGGAGAATAAACTGGATGAGCTCCGTTCGAGACTATACTACCAATGGGACATTAAAAACTATGATATATAATGTTTCACCGAGTCATGGCTGAACGACAACACAGATAATATATAGACAGGTTTTCCGTGCATCGGCAGGACAGAACAGCTACGTCCGGTAAGACGAGGGGTGGTTGTGTGTGTCTATTTGTCAATAACAGCTGATGCGCAATGTCTAATATGAAGGAAGTCTCGAGGTATTGCTCGCCTGAGGTAGAGTACCTCATGATAAACTGTAGACCACACTATCTACCAAGAGAGTTTTCATCTATATTTTTCATAGCCGTCTATTTACCACCACAAACTGATGCTGGCACTAAGACCACACTCAACGAGCTGTATAAGGCTATAAATAAACAAGAAAATGTTCATCCAGAAGCGGCGCTCCTAGTGACCGGGGACTTTATTGCAGGCAAACTTAAATCCATTTTACCTAGTTTCTACCAGCATGTCACATGTGCATCCAGAAGAAAAAAAACTCTAGACCACCTTTACTCCACACACAGAGACACATACAAAGCTCTCCCTTGCCCTCCATTTGGCAAATTTGACCATAATTCTATCCTCCTGATTCCCGCTTACAAGCATCTAAAGCAGGAAGTCCCAGTGACTTGGATGCTATGATACAGGAATGTTTTGCTAGCACAGACTGGAATATGTTCCGGGATTCATCCAATGGTATTGAGGAGTATACCCCCTCAGTCACCGGCTTCATCAATAAGTGCTTAGATGACGTCATCCCCACAATGACCATACAGTGGGGAAAAAAAGTATTTAGTTAGCCACCAATTGTGCAAGTTCTCCCACTTAAAAAGATGAGAGAGGCCTGTAATTTTCATCATAGGTACACGTCAACTTTGACAGACAAAATGAGAAATAAAATTCCAGAAAATCACATAGTAGGATTTTTAATGAATTTATATGCAAAGTATGGTGGAAAATAAGTATTTGGTCAATATCAAAAGTTTCTCAATACTTTGTTATATACCCTTTGTTGGCAATGACACAGGTCAAACGTTTTCTGTAAGTCTTCACAAGGTTTTCACACACTGTTGCTGGTATTTTGGCCCATTCCTCCATGCAGATCTCCTCTAGAGCAGTGATGTTTTGGGGCTGTCGCTGGGCAACACGGACTTTCAACTCCCTCCAAAGATTTTCTATGGGGTTGAGATCTGGAGACTGGCTAGGCCACTCCAGGACCTTGAAATGCTTCTTACGAAGCCACTCCTTCGTTGCCCGGGCGGTGTGTTTGGGAACATTGTCATGCTGAAAGACCCAGCCACGTTTCATCTTCAATGCCCTTGCTGATGGAAGGAGGTTTTCACTCAAAATCTCACGATACATGGCCCCATTCATTCTTTCCTTTACACGGATCAGTCGTCCTGGTCCCTTTGCAGAAAAACAGCCCCAAAGCATGATGTTTCCACCCCCATGCTTTACAGTAGGTATGGTGCAACTCAGCATTCTTTGTCCTCCAAACACGACAAGTTGAGTTTTTACCAAAAAGTTCTATTTTGGTTTCATCTGACCATATGACATTCTCCCAATCCTCTTCTGGATCATCCAAATGCACTCTAGCAAACTTCAGACGGGCCTGGACATGTACTGGCTTAAGCAGGGGGACACGTCTGGCACTGCAGGATTTGAGTCCCTGGGGGCGTAGTGTTACTGATGGTAGGCTTTGTTACTTTGGTCCCAGCTCTCTGCAGGTCATTCACTAGGTCCCCCCGTGTGGTTCTGGGATTTTTGCTCACCGTTCTTGTGATCATTTTGACCCCATGGGGTGAGAACTTGCGTGGAGCCCCAGATCGAGGGAGATTATCAGTGGTCTTGTATGTCTTCCATTTCCTAATAATTGCTCCCACAGTTGATTTCTTCAAACCAAGCTGCTTACCTATTGCAGATTCAGTCTTCCCAGCCTGGTGCAGGTCTACAATTGTGTTTCTGGTGTCCTTTGACAGCTCTTTGGTCTTGGCCATAGTGGAGTTTGGAGTGTGACTGTTTGAGGTTGTGGACAGGTGTCTTTTATACTGATAACAAGTTCAAACAGGTGCCATTAATACAGGTAATGAGTGGAGGACAGAGGAGCCTCTTAAAGAAGAAGTTACAGGTCTGTGAGAGCCAGAAATCTTGCTTGTTTGTAGGTGACCAAATACTTATTTTCCACCATCATTTGCAAATAAGTTCATTAAAAATCCTACAATGTGATTTTCTGGATATTTTTCCCTCAATTGAAGGTCTTCGTCATGTATCTCTGTTGGACCCAGGCCTTTGTGGAAAGGGTTCGATTGGGCCTTCTCCTTCGGATGGGCCTTCGCCTTCCTTCTCTGATGTAAGGCTCTGATTGTCCACAAGACATCACAATGTCCTTCTTCTTAGTTGTCTGTTTACTTTCACTTGTTCTGGAAGTGGTCTTCTGAGGATGGCTAATCAGCCGTGTCGATGATACCCTGTGGGGTGATTAGAGCAGTGTAGTAGACAATGGTTTGAAGAGAGTAACAGGATGGTCCCACTTAAATTCACCTTCTTAGATACAGGGGCGGCAGGTAGCTTAGTGGTTAAGAGCGTTGTGCCAGTAACCGAAAGGTCGCTGGTTCTAATCCCCGAGCCAACTAGGTGAAAAATCTGTCGATGTGCCCTTGAGCAAGGCACTTAACCCTAATTGCTCATGTAAGTCGCTCTGGATAAGAGCGTCTGCTAAATGACTAAAATGTAAATGTAATACAGTACTTAGAACAGCTACTCAGCCGTAACATTGATTGTTAGAGAGGCGACTTTGTCAACTTCTCCTCGTGTTGATTTTCAGGGTCGTAACCAATGGAGACAAAAGCTGCAGCTTGATCCGTCTGGTCTAGTCTGTTAATTCTTAACTCAATCTTTTATACCCTCTGGTAAAAAGGGGCATTTCTGTCATACTGACACGCTCTCTGAGCTCCCTCGGGCATGGCTAGTTACGAGGCAAAAGTATTATCATCACTATGATTTTGTTAGAAAGCTAAAATCACATTCCTATCTTCACGAAAACATTGTCTTCCTCCTTGATATTTTCTACCCAAGGTAAAGGATGTAATCCTGATATCCACAGTGTAAAAGCTCTTCAAGTCACAATGTTTTCATTATAATGCCTTTATACAATTTTTAATGACATCACAAAATAGACATTAATTTTCCATATTCCATTTCTCTTCATTCCCATCATTTGGATGTTGAAATATATTGTCCCAGTGTTCATTGTTGGATGTTGAAGTTTTTGGACAGCAAAAGTCTCTGAAACGAAGGGCATTCCATTCACCATACTAGAAGGCCAGAGATAGATTCTCTTCCTCTCTAATTTATGGCAATGTTAAGGCGTCAAGGAGGGCTGAACACGCCCCCCATTCACGTTGACAGGGCTGTAGTGGATTGGGTCGAGAGTTTCAAGTTCCTTGGTGTCCACATAACCAACAAACTATCATGGTCCAAACACACCAAGACAGTCGTGAAGAGGGCACGACAACGCCTTTTCCCCCTCAGTATACTGAAAAGATTTGGCATGCGTCCCCAGATCCTCAAAACGTTCTACAGCTGCACCATCGAGAGCATCCTGACCGGTTACATCACCACCTGCTATGGCAACAGCTCGGCATCCAACCGTAAGGCGCTACAGAGGATAGTGCGTACGGCCCAGTACATCACTGGGGCCAAGCTTCCTGCCATCCAGGACCAATATACTAGGCGGTGTCAGAGGAAGGCCCAACATTTTTTCAAAGACTCCAGTCACCCAAGTCATAGACTGTTCTCTTTGCTACCGCATGGCAAGCGGTACCAGAGCGCGAAGTCTAGGTCCAAAAGGCTCCTTAACAGCTTCTAGCCCCAAGCCATAAGTCTGCTGAACAATTAATCAAATGGCCACCCGGACTATTTACATTGAACCCCCCCCCCCCCCCCCCCCCCCTTTGTTTTTACACTGCTGCTACTCGCTGTTTATTATCTATGCATAGTCACTTTACCCCTACCTAAATGTACAAATTACCTCGACTAGCCTGTATCCCCGCACATTGAGTCGGTACCGGTACCCCCTGTATGTAGCCTCGTTATTGTTATTTTATTGTGTTACTTTTTATTTTATTGTTTACTTTAGTTTATTGAGTAAATATTTTCTTAAGTCTATTTCTTGAACTGCATTGTTGGTTAAGGGCTTGTAAGTAAGCATTTCACGGTAAGATCTACACCTGTTGTATTTGGTGCAGGTGACAACATTTTTTGATTTAATTTGATTTGAATACAGATATGCATCTGTTGGTCACAGATACCTTAAAAAAGGTAGGGGCGTGGATCAGAAAACCAGTCAGTATCTGGTGTGACCACCTTTTGCCTCATGCAGTGCGACAGAACTGGGACATTTTCAGCTTCCAGGAATTGTGTACAGATCCTTGCGACATGCGGCCATGTATTATCAAGCTGAAACATGAGGTGATGCCAGCGAATGAATGGCACGACAATGGGCCTCAAGATCTCGTCACGGTATCTCTGTGCATTGAAATTGCCATGGATAAAATGCAATTGTGTTTGTTGTCCGTAGCTTATGCCTGCCCATACCATAACCCCACCGCCACCATGGGGCACTCTGTTTGCAACGTTGACATCAGCGAACCGCTCGCCCACATGACGTCTGCCATCTGCCCGATACAGTTGAAACCAGGATTAATCCGTGAAGAGCACACTTCTCCAGCGTGCCAGTGGCCATCGAAAGTGAGCATTTGCCCACGGAAGTCGGTTGAAACGTCGAACTGCAGTCAAGTCAAGACCCTGGTGAGGACGACGAGCATGCAGATGAGCTTCTCTGAGACGGTTTCTGACAGTTTGTGCAGAAAGTCTTTGATTGTGCAAACCCACAGTTTCACCATCTGTCTGGGTGGCTGGTCTCAGACGATCCCGCAGGTGAAGAAGCCGGGTGTGGAGCTCCTGGGCTGGCGTGGTTACACGTGGTCTGCGGTTGTAAGGCCGGTTTGACGTACTGCCAAATTCTCAAAAACAACGTTATGGTAGAGAAATTAACATTCAATTATCTGACAAAAGCTCTGGTGGACATTCCTGCAGTCAGCATGCCAATTGCACGCCACCTCAAAACTTGAGACATCTGTTTCATGACAAAACTGCACATTTTAGAGTGTCCTTTTAATTTGTCCCCAGCACAAGGTGCACCTGTGTAATGTTCATGCTGTTTAATCAGCTTCTTGATATGCCACACCTGTCAGGTGGATGTATTATCTTTTTTACCCCCTTTTCGTGATATCCAATTGGTAGTTACAGTCTTATCCCATCGCTGCAACTCCCGTACGGACTCGGGAGAGGCGAAGGTCGAGAGCCATGCGTCCTCCGAAATACAGCCCTACCAAGCCGCACTGCCCGCTTAACCCAGATACACCAGTGTGTCGGAGGAAACACTGTACAACTGGCGACCGAAGTCAGCATGCATGCGCCGGGCCCACCACAGGAGTTGCTATAGCGCGATGGGACAAGGACATCCCGGCCAGCCAACCCCTCCCCAATTGTGCGCCACCTAATGGGACGATCGATCGCAGCCGGCTGCACACACAGCCTGGGATCGAACCCGGGTCTGTAGTGACGATGCATTGCCTTAGACCGCTGTGCCACACGGGAGGCCCTGGATGCATTATCTTGGCGAAGGGTGTAAACAAATTTGTGCACAACATTTGAGAGAAATAAGCTTTTTGTGCATATGGAACATTTCTGGGATCTTTTGTTTCAGCTCATGAAACATGGGAGCAACACATTACATGTTGCGTTTATATTTTTGTTCAGTATATTAAAACCTGTCTTTTCCAGAGTGGGCACTTTCTCAGTGAGTTCTTCTGACCACTGCAGTTGAATTATAGTAATCATGGTGCTCACCATGTCCCCCAGTAATTATAGATTATTTCCTGTCACACGGAAGGGAAATGATTGCTTTTTTTTAATGGCATTTAAAGCTGTGGTTATTGAAGATAAAACGGACGCCTGTGTCTATTAACAGAGTAAATATAGCTTAAAGCCATTTGACTGTGAGGCCGGTTTCACCACTTTCTTAAGCTGACATCTTCATCACTCCCACAGCAAATTATTATGTATGTGCAGGCGAGTTCAATGAAGTCTCTACCACTGATCCTCATTCATGCAACTACTAACTATGCAAATGTTAGTGTTTCAAATTTGAAATATCTGAAATTTCTTCAGATGGGTATGGTGATGGTTACAGACTGACAGACTTGACAAGAAATGGCCTCCAGGAATGGGATAATAAATGCTGCTGTATTATCCCAACAAATACAAACAGGCTCAGAATTCAAAGTATTGCCTTGAATTTAACAGAAAAAACAGCGAAAACTGGAGGGAGATTATGACCTTTGGTCTTTTTCGCCAGCATCCAAATAATTCAGGGCAATTATCTATTCATTAGGAAAGCCAATGGAATTAAATTCATCACTGTGCTGCTGTTGCCCAATTGCTCACAAACCTCATAGTATTATAAATAGACCTCAATCTCTCCTTATAAACAAGAAGTTTGTTGCCTGTTTCACTTGATTCCGCTATTGGCTGTAGCGGTGTATTCTGTGTGGTTCACAGCATTTGTGTTTATGTGTGGGGGATAAAGTGTGTGTATGTGTGTGTGTCTGTCTGTATGTCTGTGTGTGTTTGTGTTTGTGTCAGCGTGCATGTGTATGTCTAAACAGTGTGGCAGCATAGACAACAGAAAGGAATCCATTCCCTTTCAGCCGTTATTGATTTGTTTGTCTGAGCGCAATCAGCCATCTGTTTGAGCATTGATTCCATGGACAATGTTACCAGGTCTGACTCATACAGTTAGATCTCAATATACAGTGGGGAGAAGAAGTATTTGATACACTGCCGATTTTGCAGGTTTTCCTACTTACAAAGCATGTAGAGGTCTGTAATTGTTATCATAGGTATACTTCAACTGTGAGAGACGGAATCTAAAACAAAAATCTAGAAAATCACATTGTATGATTTTTAAGTAATTCATTTGCATTTTATTGCATGACATAAGTATTTGATCACCTACCAACCAGTAAGAATTCCGTCTCTCACAGACCTGTTAGTTTTTCTTTAAGAAGCCCTCCTGTTCTCCACTCATTACCTGTATTAACTGCACCTGTTTGAACTCGTTACCTGTATAAAAGACACCTGTCCACAAACTCAATCAAACAGACTCTAACCTCTCCACAATGGCCAAGACCAGAGAGCTGTGTAAGGACATCAGGGATAAAATTGTAGACCTGCACAAGGCTGTGATGGGCTACAGGACAATAGGCAAGCAGCTTAGTGAGAAGGCAACAACTGTTGGCGCAATTATTAGAAAATGGAAGAAGTTCAAGATGACGGTCAATCACCCTCGGTCTGGGGCTCCATGCAAGATCTCACCTCGTGGGGCATGAATGATCATGAGGAAGGTGAGGGATCAGCCCAGAACTACACGGCAGGACCTGATCAATGACCTGAAGAGAGCTGGGACCACAGTCTCAATGAAAACCATTAGTAACACACTACGCCGTCATGGATTAAAATCCTGCAGCGCACGCAAGGTCCCCCTGCTCAAGCCAGCGCATGTCCAGGCCCGTCTGAAATTGCCAATGACCATCTGGATGATCCAGAGGAGGAATGGGAGAAGGTCATGTGGTCTGATGAGACATAAATTGAGCTTTTTGGTCTAAACTCCACTCGCCGTGTTTGGAGGAAGAAGAAGGATGAGTACAACCCCAAGAACACCATCCCAACCGTGAAGCATGGAGGTGGAAACATCATTCTTTGGGGATGCTTTTCTGCAAAGGGGACAGGACGACTGCACCGTATTGAGGGGAGGATGGATGGGTCCATGTATCGCGAGATCTTGGCCAACAACCTCCTTCCCTCAGTAAGAGCATTGAAGATGGGTCGTGGCTGGGTCTTCCAGCATGACAAAGACCCGAAACACACAGCCAGGGCAACTAAGGAGTTGCTCCGTAAGAAGCATCTCAAGGTCCTGGAGTGACCTAGCCAATCTCCAGACCTGAACCCAATAGAAAATCTTTGGAGGGAGCTGAAAGTCCGTATTGCCCAGCGACAGCCCCGAAACCTGAAGGATCTGGAGAAGGTCTGTATGGAGGAGTGGGCCAAAATCCCTGCTGCAGTGTGTGCAAACCTGGTCAAGACCTACAGGAAACGTATTATCTCTGTAATTGCAAACAAAGGTTTCTGTACCAAATATTAAGTTCTGGTTTTCTGATGTATCAAATACTTATGTCATGCAATAAAATGCAAATGAATTACTTCAAAATCATACAATGTGATTTTCTGGATTTTTGTTTTAGATTCCGTCTCTCACAGTTGAAGTGTACCTATGATAAAAATTACAGACCTCTACATGCTTTGTAAGTAGGAAAACCTGCAAAATCTGCAGTTTATTAAATACTTGTTCTCCCCACTGTAGGTTCTTGCATTGCAATATACAAAAGTAGGGGTATTGTAGTGTAACCAAAGCAGATTGTTAAGGCAAAGTGTATCGGTTGATACTTCCATCTGTAGCACCAACAGCTGTTGTGGAGTTCTGAAACAAACTCTATGTCCTTTATTGACCTCTCTCAAACTGTCACTACAGGTGACAACTTCAGCAACCCTATATACTGTATCAGGGTCATCAGAGGGGCGTGTGCGTGTGTGTGTGTGTGTGTGTGTGTGTGTGTGTGTGTGTGTGTGTGTGTGTGTGTGTGTGCGTGTGTGTGAGTGGTCAGTGAATCACATCTATGATGTTGTTAGCCAGCTGTTTGCCAGTTATTGTGTGGGAAAGCACGATTTATCTGTGTGTGTGTGTGTGTGTGTGTATTTGTATGTGTGTGTGTGTGTGTGTATTAGAGGAAGTGTTGGACAGTCTTGCAGTTTGATAAGTCCATCATACAGTGTCACCAATAATAATTTCATCATTGCTAACTACCTATCACTACTGTAATGTACTATGCTACCACTACTGTACTAACTAACCCAGCCAGGTCACCCGTGATAAAAGTCAGTACTTGACGTCCGTCCACGTCTGAGGACATCGGAAGATGACGTGACAACCGGCCACTAGGGGCAACAGTGAGCGCTGTTACATTCAAGTAGGTTTTGGTTTTGCTGGAGCATTGTGGATGGGGATGGCGGCTAGCCATTAGCCTCAGATTATAAAAGTTGCAAGTTCAAATTCAGTGATAGAAACTTTATTTTAGATTTTTGTTTTAAGCTTATCCCAAACCTTAACCATTCAGAGTTCATGCCTAAACTTAACCTTAAACACTTAGTTTGCAACAACTTCAACATTTGACATTTGAGAAACATGGATGAATGCCTAATTCTGAAGTGAGGCTGTGAGAGCTAGTTGAACTAACCACCCATTGCACAACAGCTTTCTCACCAGCCATAGACCCACCCTCTGTTAATCAAATCAAATCAGATCAAATCAAATTTTATTGGCCACATGCGCCGAATACAACAGGTGCAGACATTACAGTGAAATGCTTACTTACAGCCCTTAACCAACAGTGCATTTATTTTTAATAAAAAAAGTGCAAATAGTCAAATAGTGCAAATAGTCCGGGTAGCCATGATTAGCTGTTCAGGAGTCTTATGGCTTGGGGGTAGAAGCTGTTGAGAAGTCTTTTGGACCTAGACTTGGCACTCCGGTACCGCTTGCCGTGCGGTAGCAGAGAGAACAGTCTATGACTAGGGTGGCTGGAGTCTTCAACAATTTTGAGGGCCTTCCTCTGACACCGCCTGGTATAGAGGTCCTGGATGGCAGGAAGCTTGGCCCCAGTGATGTACTGGGCCGTACGCACTACCCTCTGTAGTGCCTTGCGGTCGGAGGCCAAGCAGTTGCCATACCAGGCAGTGATGCAACCAGTCAGGATGCTCTCGATGGTGCAGCTGTAGAATTTTTTGAAGATCTGAGGACCCATGCCAAATCTTTTCAGTCTCCTGAGGGGGAATAGGCTTTGTCGTGCCCTCTTCACGACTGTTTTGGTGTGTTTGGACCATGATAGTTCGTTGGTGATGTGGACACCAAGGAACTTGAAGCTCTCAACCTGTTCCACTACAGCCCCGTCGATGAGAATGGGGGCGTGCTCAGTCCTCCTTTTTCCTGTAGTCCACAATCATCTCCTTTTTCTTGGTCACGTTGAGGGAGAGGTTGTTATCCTGACACCACACGGCCAGGTCTCTGACCTCCTCCCTATAGGCTGTCTCATCGTTGTCGGTGATCAGGCCTACCACTGTTGTGTCGTCGGCAAACTTAATGATGGTGTTGGAGTCGTGCCTGGCCATGCAGTCATGGGTGAACAGAGAGTACAGGAGGGGACTGAACACGCACCCCTGAGGGGCCCCTGTGTTGAGGATCAGTGTGGCAGATGTGTTGTTACCTACCCTTACCACCTGGGGGTGGCCCGTCAGGAAGTCCAGGATCCAGTTGCAGAGGGAGGTGTTTAGTCCCAGGATCCTTAGCTTAGTGATGAGCTTTGAGGGCACTATGGTGTTGAATGCTGAGCTGTAGTCAATGAATAGCATTCTCACGTAGGTGTTCCTCTTGTCCAGGTGGGAAAGGGCAGTGTGGAGTGCAATAGAGATTGCATCATCTGTGGATCTGTTGGGGCGGTATGCAAATTGGAGTGGGTCTAGGGTTTCTGGGATAATGGTGTTGATGTGAGCCATGACCAGCCTTTCAAAGCACTTCATGGCTACAGACGTCAGTGCTACGGGTCGGTAGTCATTTAGGCAGGTTATCTTAGTGTCCTTGGGCACAGGGACTATGGTGGTCTGCTTGAAACATGTTGGTATTATAGACTCAGTCGGGGACATGTTGAAAATGTCAGTGAAGACACTTGCCAGTTGGTCAGCACATGCTCGGAGTACACGTCCTGGTAATCCGTCTGGCCCTGCGGCCTTGTGAATGTTGACCTGCTTAAAAGTCTTACTCACATCGGCTACGGAGGGCGTGATCACATAGTCATCCGGAACAGTTGGTGCTCTCATGCATGCTTCAGTGTTGCTTGCCTCAAAGCGAGCATAGAAGTGGTTTAGCTCGTTTGGAAGTCTTGTGTCACTGGGCAGCTCGCGGCTGTGCTTCCCTTTGTAGTCTGTAATAGTTTTCAAGCCCTGCCACATCCGACAAGCGTCAGAGCCGGTGTAGTACGATTCAATCTTAGTCCTGTATTGACTCTTTGCCTGTTTGATGGTTCGTCGGAGGGCATAGCGGGATTTCTTATAAGCGTCCGGGTTAGAGTCCCACTCCTTGAAAGCGGCAGCTCTACCCTTTAGCTCAGTGCGGATGTTTCCTGTAATCCATGGCTTCTGGTTGGGGTATGTACGTACGGTCACTGTGGGGACGAAGTCATCGATGCACTTATTGATGAAGCCAGTGACTGATGTGGTGTACTCCTCAATGCTATCTGAAGAATCCCGGAACATGTTCCAGTCTGTGCTAGCAAAACAGTCCTGTAGCTTAGCATCTGCGTCATCTGACCACTTTTTTATTAACCGAGTCACTGGTGCTTCCTGCTTTAGTTTTTGCTTATAAGCAGGAATCAGAAGGATATAGTTATGGTCAGATTTGCCAAATGGAGGGCGAGGGAGAGCTTTGTATGTGTCTCTGTGTGTGGAGTAAAGGTGGTCTAGAGTTTTGTTTCCTCTGGTTGCACATTTAACATGCTGGTAGAAATTGGGTAGAACGGATTTAAGTTTCCCTGCATTAAAGTCCCCGGCCACAAGTAGGGCTGCCTCTGGTTGAGCATTTTCCTGTTGACTTATGGCCTTATACAGCTCATTCAGTGCAATCTTAATGCCAGCATTGGTTTGTGGTGGTCTACAGCTTATCATAAGATACTCTACCTCAGGCGAGCAAAACCTAGAGACATTGTGGGTATCTAGATGTGATGACTAGCTTAGAAGGAATGCATTAATGATTAAACATAATGGGTTTGTACTGTACTGATATAAATTGTTTCACATAACAAGCTGTGATTCATGTGAGGAACGTTAGGGGGTAGGATGAGATAAGACTTGTATTTCTCACAGACACGAACACTGCCTCTTTGTGATCTGTGAACCGTCCTTGGACGTAGGTACAAGGAGTACAGGGGAACAGTGTCTAAAGGTGCTGACTCTACAGGTTGTGATGATAACAAACTTATGCCTGGCAACAGTGTGCAACAGTGGAGCGCCAAGGGGCTGGGACCAGCCTGTGCGCCAACGGATAGGCTGAATAAGTCTAAACCACGCTCAGTCTCTACTCTGATTGGCCAGCAGGGAGTGGGAACTATCTCTGTCAGAGTATTTTAAGAAGAACTCATAACAATGGCTTAGTTCTCTGAGTGCCCTGTGTGGTATTTCAGTGGACCCGTATATACGAACATCATATTTACCATTGAAGTGGTTTGCATTAATTAAAATACTAGTCTATTTTAGAAGACGTGTATTGACCTCTTTTGTTCCTAATAATATATTAATAATTTTTAATACCAGATTTGAATTGATGCAACTTAACAATTGGTGACAACCGACTGTGATCTGGTAGAAGGGACTTCGCTGGGTATTGTCCGGCCCATTGGACATCTCTGTCATTGAACGGTGTGTTTCACAAAGAGTCCGGACTACTAAAAACAGGTAAGCAGACACCTATTGTTATATAACTAAAGATCTGCACATTGGCTTTATCCAAATTAATTTTGTGAAACACCTGTCTGATGTAAGTGAACTAAGTTATGAAACTATTATGAGTAGATAAGCACAATATTGTGACATGCAAACCTTTGGTGAATGTGAGTGTTAAAACCATGGTATTATAGAGTATTGTTCACCGGCACGTACCAGAGGGCTAGGTACGGCTAGGATTGGGAATGATACTGAAATCCTCAGGCTAGGACCACCAGGGGTGGGAACTGGGGGTACAGGGAATTATTGGCCTAAAAGTGTTGCACTATTGACACGTATTAGAAGGCTAGATACGGCTAGGATCATAAGGGGCACTTACATTTTAGTCGACTCCAGGCTAGGATCACAAGTGGTGAGAACTGGAGGCGTAGGGAATTATTGGTTAAAAGTGTTGCGCTATTGACACGTATCAGAAGGCTAGATACGGCTAGGATCATAAGGGGCACTTAAATTTTAGATAGTGTTGCACTACTGACACGTATCAGAGGGCTAGATACGGCTAGGATCAGAGGGGCACTTTAAATTATAGGGTGTCGTATGAATGAGGGTGCGAATGATCCCAGACGAAATAAAAGAGTGAATACGGGTTATTAAAATTAATAAACATGTATACCTCGATAGAAAACTAATTAGGAATTAAAGACGTCTGTGGCTGTCCAAACTGTATAATTTGTGAATAACTGTTGGGTTTGTGGTTGCTTAAACCGTATAACCCGTTAATAACAATTGGGAACATAAAGGTAAAATAATGAATAACTAGTATGACTAAACTGAAACGTTTGAACTGATGTAATTGAACTGTAACAGTTGATGTTTGACCCTGCAAAATACTGGTTAAATAATTAGACTGAAATAATTTGGTTTATCGTTGAAATATAAATATGCACAGACTTTAACTAATTAGGTGGGAATAATTTGATTTAAATAAATAGACTAACGTCCTTTAAATAACGGCAGAATATTGGAAACGCTAAAACGAAAAGCAGACAAAGCCTGTTCCGACTGGACACAGGAGGGGAGGGGCTGGAGACAGCGAGAGTGTGGCTGTTGGAGTCAGGAAAGACTGGGAGTTGGCTGGGAACACCACGGGGCGATTGTTTGAGAGGTGCCTGTGGGTTTCTGACGATATATACGTATGAACTTGCTCACCCGAACGTAGACGTACATCATGGGTGAGAAAGTAGAGAATATTTACATTTGCATTTTTGATAATTTAGCAGATGCTCTTGTCCAGAGCGACTTGCAGGAGCGATTGGGGTTGGGTGCCTTGCTCGAGAGCACATCGGCAGATTTTTCGCCTGGTCGGCTCGGGGATTGGAACCGGCGACCTCTCGGTTGTTGGCGCGGCGCTATTGGTCACTAAGCTGCCTGCCGCCCCATATGAGTTTAAGGTTGTGCCGTTGTTTGATCATGTGATAAGGTTTAATGGGTAATCGGACCATAACTAATGTGGTTATAGAAGTAATGTTATGTTTTGTTGGGCATTTCGGTGGCATGAGGTGAAGTCTGTGTGTATGAGTGAATTCAACGGCTGGTGTGGGTGGTGACCGGATGCTACTGATTATTTGGTTTGGTGATGTTAAATGGACGATTTGTAGCGTGTTTTGGGGTTAAATAGAAAGACTCACTTATTCAATAGAGAATGGGTGAAGGGAGAGATAGCATTACTTTGTGTTGCTGAATGAGGTGAAAGCTAGGGCAGTTTTCATTTGGTGACGTCACTTGCTCTATGAACTGGAAGTATTTACTTTGAAAGCATCGCGGAATGTGTGGAGTGACTGGCAATGTATGGAGAGGGTCCCTGGTTCGAACACAGGTAGGGACAGTGGGTAAAGCTTTCGCATTGGGGCTATAGACCTAGATTACTACGTGGATTGAGAAATGTGAAAGGTTGAATTAGATAGTAGAAGTATTCTAGAAAGGTCTATGAAAATATGTTACAAGGTCCCCGCGCCTTCCCCGTAGTTAAAAAATGATAGGGATATGAATTAAATGTGTGCTGGTAAATTATATCAAGTATTTGTTTTATTAATTAGGGCCTAATCAGAGAGAACAGTTAAAGAAATGGAATAGCAAACTGAAATGGCAATAGAGCTGTGAAAATTGAGTTGAGGACAAAGGAGAATAATTTATGGCTCTGGTTAGCGGGAGAAAAAAAAATAGAGACAGTCGAGCGAGTTGGGTTGAGCTGTGGGATTTCAAGTGGAGGTCTGAATGCTTGACTGGAAGGCAGTGGTTTGATACATTCTAATTGTTATTACTTTATTCAATGGGTTGCTTGACGCCAGTGGTGTTACTTTTGATGTAACCGTGATTGTATTGGCTAAAAACTGAAATATGACATTTACAGGGGGGACAGGAACAATAGAAGGTGAGACAGATTTTCCTAGGGGTTTGATCAAATAATTGATAATGGATCATTTGAGATGAGGTCACATGTAGCAGAGTTAGGGTAATCAATTAAATAATCATTGTATACTCGAGGAATTTTTAGTGGTTTTATGGATTAGTTATGAGGAATTAGATTGATACAAACAATTATTGATGGGTTAGGACTGGGGATATCTGTATCATGTTTTGTGTGTACTACCATCTTTAGATTACTGATGGTAATTGAAGGTTAACAAAAATTATAACCAGGAGAAAGATAATTAGCTTATCTCATTGGAATGTTGCCTAGGGCTAGGGGGAGCAGTAGTGAAGTTAGGCAGTATTTAGGTCATAAAAGTGAGCTACCAAATTAAGTGAGGCATGGCTATTTGTGGTTGTTGTTTTTCAAATTGGGTTTTTCAAACAAAAAACAACACACCTAGTATGATGTTTATAAAGCCTTGTTGTTTCAATTTTGGGGGGGTTTCAGCAGGTCAAGGGTGATAGGTCTTAGAGGAGCATGCACAGTGAATTTTATGAGTTTGGGGTATATATGATTTCTTATGAGAATGAATGTCATGAGGACTTAATGAACACTTGGGATAACTAACATTTATGAAATATTTAGAATAATGGTAATGTTTAGTATACTATGGGATGGAACAGTTCGTTGAATGATTTCAATGGCCTCTGAACTCTGTTTTAACTTTCTGGTGTTAATTAATCATCCACACTAGTAAATTCTAAAGGCATGAGAGGAGGACTTTAAGATAGTTTATTTTACTAAGTTGAGGGTAATTTATAATACTGTGAAAAGTGTGAAGAAGATTATAATTTGGTAATAATATATATGATTTTAACCATAAAATAACAGAAGAGAGAGTGGAGGGATGGCAATTGGATAATGAATTACCAATATTACCTAAGTGATTGTTTAGGTAGGTGGTAATATTGACACATGGGCAAATCATGTGTCAAAAGGGGGATGGTAGGATTAAATAATAAATATATACGAAGGAGAGGACAAAATACTTTTAAAAAACCCAACAAGAATAGAAGTTGAGAGCTGAACATGTATGTGTGAAGATAGTTTATTAACCACACCTGTATGTCAGAGGTTTTGTGCCCCACATGTGAACTAAAGGAGAAGGTGACCCACTCTATCTAACCAGGTGACTGGTGAGCATCCAGTCCCTAAAGAAGAAAAACTGGAAGCAGGCCTGTTGGGAAGGGCCCTATCAGGTTATATTGGTCACTGCCTTTGCCATTGGAATAGCTGAGAGAACCACCTGGGTGCATGTCACACACTGCAAAAAGGTAAACCCAGCTACACCTGACGAACAAACACAGAGTTAGGAGAAAGAACCGATCACCACTAGGGCTCGGGGGTTGGCTCCTTAACGAAGATTCCCTTACCCTGTCTGATCATCCCTATGTGAGTTCGATAGAAGGTAAAGCAATGGGTTGGCCTCTGGCGTCTGACATGTTCTCAGGGCGAGGGTGGGGATTCACAGGTCTCCTGACGGTAGGTAGCTGTCTGATTGTGGGGGCCATATTCCTAACACACTGAAACCCTCCTGATCTGCCAGAAGTAGTAGTTAACCTAACACAAGTTGATAAAATAATACCTGAGCACAGTCTACGAAGGCATAGGAGACAGCTAGACGTAGGGAAAGGGGAAGTACTAGGGACGTAGGGAAGGATATCACCTTTTGAGGTCTTTGCGGACCAGTTGGGGACTACTGGCTGGTAGTATCGTAAAGGATGGGAGATATATATGTATGTCACCATGTACATCCTGATACAGGTGTAGTATTGTGAAAGTAGGGAATTACCAGAAATGGCAGTGCGACCCATATAAGGGTAGGTGCTGTCTGAAAGTCTGAATTACGCTAAAACGGGTTACACAGACCTGACAAGTGAGATATCCTCTTCAACTGGGGCACCCTATAGAGTAAACCTCTCTGAGGGAGGTAGTGAGACCAGGGCTGTGGTGAAGATAGTGCAAACTATAGACCTGAAGGAAGTAGTACAGGTGGAGACGGGGTATAGAGATCTTAACCTGTGGTTGGAATGGATTCAGTATACGGCAAGAACTATGTCTAAAGAGGACTGTTATGCCTCTGGTACAGCTAAACCAAGGTTAACAACTACTCCGTTCCCCTTGACAGGCTTTAACTCTCCGTCAGGTTTATCCTCCATGATTAAATTGTTCAAGCCACCTGGGAATGTGGTGAAGGAGTCTTGTAGTAACTTGCACTATCTGTATCCCCCGATAACAAAGTCACCCCGACCTAGGTTGCCTCCGTTTGAAGTCTCAGGGGATTCTTATTATTGTTTTTCTAGGACTAGTAAGATAGGATACAGGGTAGGGCATCTTAGCTCCTGCTCCCACACAAAGAATATCACAACTAAAGAGACCATGACTAATCTCTCCTCTTTGTTGCAGCCAGAGGATTTTAGGAACAAAAACCAGGCCCGTGCTGACATCTGATGGTTGTGTGGTGATAACAGATTGTGAACTCACCTACATACGCAAACAATCAAACGTGTCAGAGACTGGTGAGTTGTCACGTAGAAAGTGGGACCTCCTCCCTGGATCCTTTGATGAAAGGATATATATTGATGGGATAGGAGTACCTCGAGGGGTTCCAGAAGAATTCAAAGCTAGGAATCAGATCGCAGCTGGGTTTGAATCAAGTCTTTTCTGGTGGTCAACAATTAATAAAAACGTAGATTGGATAAATTATATTTACTATAACCAGCAAAGATTTATAAACCACACTCGTGATGCAATAAAGGGATTGGCTGAGCAGACAGCGGCAACTAGCTTAATGGCATGGCAGAATAGAATAGCTTTAGATATGCTTTTGGCTGAGCGGGGCGTGTTCTGTTTGGATCTATGTGCTGTACTTTCATCTCCAACAATACAGCACCGGACGGTGGGGACTCACCACGCTGGCGAACGAACTGGCTGAGAACTCTGGTATTGATAGTTCCCTAAACGGTTGGTTTGATAACATATTTGGTAAATGGAAAACTATTGTTGTAACTATTCTGGGTGAAGTTATAGCTTCTATGGGTATACTTGTTCTTTGTGGATGTTGTCTTATTCCCTGTGTCTGAGGGTTGGTGAGCAAGGCGATGGAGTAGGCGGTTTCCCAACAGATGGTGAGATACGGCCCAATCCCGGACTCCGACCTAAGGAATGACGGATATGACCTACCAGGCTTGGTGGAGTGACACCCTAGAGGGTGTCTAAAAGGGGGCCAACATTTACTTCCCTGTTTGTGTTTTATGTTTTATTAATCCTGTGTTTTATGCTTTATTAATCAAGTTAACCATTGTGAATGTTTGTCTTTCCTTATGTGAAGGTTTGAAGTTCCTGGGTGGCTGGTAGCCAACCTAGTACCAGTTGGGTGTAGATGGAAGGACTGAAGGACTTTTTATTATCATTATTGCCTATTAATAAAAGTGTGATTCTTTTTGTTTGTATTGTATTTTAGAGGGTGTCAATACGGGGAATCCTAAATTCCCTGAAATTTCTTATCTTGTGTTTTCTTATTTTGGGTTCACACCCAGTGGGTGTGAAAAGGGGGATTGTGGGGTTCTAGATGTGATGACTAGCTTAGAAGGAATGCATTAATGATTAAACATAATGGGTTTGTACTGTACTGATATAAATTGTTTCACATAACAAGCTGTGATTCATGTGAGGAACGTTAGGGGGTAGGATGAGATAAGACTTGTATTTCTCACAGACACGAACACTGCCTCTTTGTGATCTGTGAACCGTCCTTGGACGTAGGTACAAGGAGTACAGGGAAACAGTGTCTAAAGGTGCTGACTCTACAGGTTGTGATGATAACAAACTTATGCCTGGCAACAGTGTGCAACAGTGGAGCGCCAAGGGGCTGGGACCAGCCTGTGCGCCAACGGATAGGCTGAATAAGTCTAAACCACGCTCAGTCTCTACTCTGATTGGCCAGCAGGGAGCGGGAACTATCTCTGTCAGAGTATTTTAAGAAGAACTCATAACAATGGCTTAGTTCTCTGAGTGCCCTGCGTGGTATTTCAGTGGACCCGTATATACGAACATCATATTTACCATTGAAGTGTTTTGCATTAATTAAAATACTAGTCTATTTTAGAAGACGTGTATTGACCTCTTTTGTTCCTAATACCAGATTTGAATTGACGCAACTTAACAACATCCTTAGTATTTGATTTTGTGCACCAGCTGTTGTTTACAAATATACACAGACCGCCACCCCTTGTCTTACCGGAGTCAGCCGTTCTATCCTGCCGATGTAGCGTATAGCCCGCTAGCTGTATGTTGTCCATTTCGTCGTTCAGCCACGACTCGTGAAACATAAGATATTACAGTTTTTAATGTCCCGTTGGTAGGATAACCGTAATCTTAGGTCATCCCATTTATTCTCAAATAATTGAAGATTGGCTAATAGGATTGATGGGAGAGGCAGTTTACTCGCTCGCCGTCGGATCCTTACAAGGCACCCCGACCTACGTCCACGATATCTCCGTCTCTTCCTCATGCGAATGACGGGGATTTGGGCCTTGTCAGGTGTCTGTAGGATATCCTTCACGGCCACCTCGTTGAAGAAAAAGTAATCGCTGTCCTGCTTTCCAGAAGCTCTTTTTGGTTATAAGAGACAATGGCAGAAACATTATGTACAAAATAAATTACAAATAACGCGGAAAAACACACATAATAGTACAATTGGTTAGAGGGCTGTAAAACAGCAGCCATCTTCTCCGGCGCCATTTATATATGTTACACCTGTTACCTCTGTTACCGCTGTTACCCTGTTACCTCTGATACCCCTGTTACCCTGTTACCTCTGATTCCTCTGTTACCCCTGTTACCTCTGATACCCCTGTTACCCTGTTACCTCTGATTCCTCTGTTACCCCTGTTACCTCTGTTAACTCTTTACCCCTTTCACCCCTGTTACCTCTGTTACCCGTGTTACGTCTCTTAGCTCACATTAATGTTTCTTATAAAAAGAAGAAGTAATGCAGTCAGTCTATCCTCAACTCTTAGCAAAGAGAGACTGGCATGTATAGTATTTATATCAGCCCTCTGATTACAATGAAGAGCAAGACGTGCCACTCTGTTTTTGGCCAGCTGCAGCTTATCCTAGGTCTTTCCTTGCAACACTGGACCACAAGACTGGACAATAATCAAGATTAGACAAAACTAGAGCCTGCAGAACTTGCTTTTTGGAGTGTGTCAAAAAAGCAGAGCATCTCTTTATTACGGAAAGTCCTCTCCCCATCTTTACAACCATTGAATCTATATGTTTTGACCATGATAGTTTACAATCTAAGGTAACGCCAAGTAATTTAGTCTCAACTTGTTCAACAGCCACACCATTCATTACCAGATTCAGCTGAGGTCTAGAACTTACGGAATGATTTGTACCAAATACAATGCTCTTAGTTTTAGAGATGTTCAGGACCACTTTATTAGTGGCCACCCATTTCAAAACAGACTGCAACTCTTAATATTGCAGATAGATTGTAACTTCTATCAATGTAATTGTCTGCATCACTTCCAAACCCCCATGTTTTTTATATATATACTCCCCTTTATTACTTTTCAACCCCGCCATCCTTTCCCTACTTGGAGTAAATTAGTGAACAACAATGCCCAGGCCTCTACTTCCGGCCTATACTTACTATCTACCCCTTATGGACACAGTCAATTTTACAATAATTCTATTATATATATTTTTTGTTTTTGTTTTTGCTCCTGAACTTCTTCTACTCTCAACCTCTCCGATCATTTTCATGATGTCCATCCGGTTTGCTTCTATATGCCATATCTTTCTAACTGTGCTCTTTCCCAAAAGCTCCCAACATACAACCTATATACTTATTGTGGACACAGTATGCTTACATTATTAGCTATCTTTGTTATTATTTGTTGTTATTTGTTATTAGTCCCATCCTTCAACTCCATTCAATACCTCCCATCTATCTCTTAACACCATCCATATAGGATTTCTATTTGCCATATATACACTGCTCAAAAAAATAAAGGCAACACTAAAATAACACATCCTAGATCTGAATGAATGAAATAATCTTATTAAATACTTTTTTCTTTACATAGTTGAATGTGCTAACATCAAAATCACACAAAAATTATCAATGGAAATCAAATTTATCAACCCATGGAGGTCTGGATTTGGAGTCACCCTCAAAATTAAAGTGGAAAACCACACTACAGGCTGATCTAACTTTGATGTAATGTCCTTAAAACAAGTCAAAATGAGGCTCAGTAGTGTGTGTGGCCTCCACGTGCCTGTATGACCTCCCTACAACGCCTGGGCATGCTCCTGATGAGGTGGCGGATGGTCTCCTGAGGGATCTCCTCCCAGACCTGGACTAAAGCATCCGCCAACTCCTGGACAGTCTGTGGTGCAACGTGGCATTGGTGGATGGAGCGAGATATGATGTCCCAGATGTGCTCAATTGGATTCAGGTCTGGGGAACGGGTGGGCCAGTCCATAGCATCAATGCCTTCCTCTTGCAGGAACTGCTGACACACTCCAGCCACATGAGGTCTAGCATTGTCTTGCATTAGGAGGAACCCAGGGCCAACCGCACATGCATATGGTCTCACAAGGGGTCTGAGGATCTCATCTCGGTACCTAATGGCAGTCAGGCTACCTCTGGCGAGCACATGGAGGGCTGTGCGGCCCCCCAAAGAAATGCCACCCCACACCATGACTGACCCACCGCCAAACCGGTCATACTGGAGGATGTTGCAGGCAGCAGAACGTTCTCCACGGCGTCTCCAGACTCTGTCACGTCTGTCACGTGCTCAGTGTGAACCTGCTTTCATCTGTGAAGAGCACAGGGCGCCAGTGGCGAATTTGCCAATCTTGGTGTTCTCTGGCAAATGCCAAACGTCCTGCATGGTGTTGGGCTGTAAGCACAACCCCCACCTGTGGACGTCGGGCCCTCATACCACCCTCATGGAGTCTGTTTCTGACCGTTTGAGCAGACACATGCACATTTGTGGCCTGCTGGAGGTCATTTTGCAGGGCTCTGGCAGTGCTCCTCCTGCTCCTCCTTGCACAAAGGCGGAGGTAGCAGTCCTGCTGCTGGGTTGTTGCCCTCCTACGGCCTCCTCCACGTCTCCTGATGTACTGGCCTGTCTCCTGGTAGCGCCTCCATGCTCTGGACACTACGCTGACAGACACAGCAAACCTTCTTGCCACAGCTCGCATTGATGTGCCATCCTGGATGAGCTGCACTACCTGAGCCACTTGTGTGGGTTGTAGACTCCGTCTCATGCTACCACTAGAGTAAAAGCACTGCCAGCATTCAAAAGTGACCAAAACATCAGCCAGGAAGCATAGGAACTGAGAAGTGGTCTGTGGTCACCACCTGCAAAACCACTTCTTTATTGGGGGTGTCTTGCTAATTGCCTATAATTTCCACCTGTTGTCTATTCCATTTGCACAACAGCATGTGAAATTTATTGTCAATCAGTGTTGCTTCCTAAGTGGACAGTTTGATTTCACAGAAGTGTGATTGACTTGGAGTTACATTGTGTTGTTTAAGTGTTCCCTTTATTTTTTTGAGCAGTGTAGTTTATCCACCACGAGTGCAACACATTTCCCTTTTAATCTGTTTCCTTGAAGATTGGATACAGAACTTTGTGCCTTTCTGCAATCTCCCTCGGGAACTGATCATTCATGCCTATTTTCGTGCCAGCAAGTAGTTTTCCTAGGCTTTTCACCATTGCTTTATCTTTAAAAAAAGCAAATTTGGCAACGATTGGGTGCTCATATTTCTGTCCTATTTTTCCGAAACGGTGTACACGTTCGAGTTGGATTTTATCGACAGCCTCGAGTGGTATTTGTAGCGCTGTATGCAGGAAGTCCTTCATAATATTCTCTGTTATTTCTCCCTCCTTTTCCTGAATACCCGTAAGTATTAGATTTTCTCTCATCGATCTAGTTTGGATGTCTAGTAAGGCTTCTCTCAGAAGTTTGTTCTCCTTTTTTAGTTCCCTAATGTCCGTTTCCATCTTAGAGACTGTCACTTTACATTTTTTGGTTTCTTTCTCCATTACCAAAGCTTTTTCGTCACTCATTTGAAGACTCGCTTTCAACTCTTTTACGTCTTTACTGACCAATTCTAGTATGCCCAATTTGTCATTTAGTGACTTCAACAGGTCGCTTTCCACACTTACCATACCCAGTGGTGAAAAGAATATATCATCTGTAACAGTCGATGAGTCGCATTTCCTTTTGGGGATCGGCTCTCCACGCTTATCTTCAGTCATGTTTGGGTGTTGCGTGTTGTTGTAATATTTGTCGATATATTTCTCTAGCCTTATGATCTGTTTTGTGTTATTATCCAGATTGAATTATATTAACTGCGATATATAAAATGCTAATATTTAGTCTAACTTACTGATTTTGAATATTATGTTTTTATCTTGAGGTGTTTTGTACCGCTTTCTATTCAATACGCCATCTTGTCTCTGATCATTTCTTTGTCAGTCTCTCCCTCACTCTCCATTTCTTTCTCTCTGAATCCACGATATGGCAGAGGTTGAAACGTTTTTTCAACAACAGGTTATGGTCAATAATATCAAAGGCTGCACTGAAATCTAACAGTACAGCTCCCACAATCTTCTTATTATCAATTTCTTTCAACCAATCATCGGTCATTTGTGTCAGTGCAGTACATGTTGAGTGCCCTTCCCTATAAGCATGTTGAAAGTCTGTTGTTAAGCGGAATCACTTTGGCTTCCCTCCAGGCCTAAGGAAAAATACTTTCTTCTAGGCTCAGATTAAAGATATGACAGATAGGAGTGGCTATAGAGTCAGCTACCATCCTCAGTAGCTTTCCTTCTAAGTTGTCGATGCCAGGAGGTTTGTCATTATTGATTGATAACAATAATTTTTGCAATGCTTCACAAAATTCTTTACAAAATTTTTACAAAATTCAAACTTGCAATGCTTTTCTTTCATTATTTGTTTTTTTTATGCATGAATACGATGGCTCACTGTTCATTGTTGGCATTTCCTGCCTAAGTTTGCCCACTTTGCCAATGAAATAATCATTACAATAATTGCCAACATCAAATGGTTTTGTGATGAATAAGCCATCTGATTCGATGAAAGATGGAGTTAAATTTGTCTTTCTACCCATAATTTCATTTAAAGTACTCCTACGTTTTTCCCATCATTCTTTAAATCGTTGATCTTGGCTTCATAATACAGTTCCTTCTTCTTTGTTGAGTTTAGTCACATAATTACCTGTTACCTCTGTTACCCCTGTTACCCCTGTTACCTCTGTTACCCCTGTTACCTCTGTTACCTCTGTTACCCCTGTTACCGCTGTTACCTCTGTTACCTCTGTTACCCCTGTTACCTCTGTTACCCCTGTTACCTCTGTCACCCCTGTTACCGCTGTTACCCCTGTTACCTCTGTTACCCCTGTTACCTCTGTTACCCTGTTACCCCTGTTACCATACCTCTGTTACCCCTGTTACCATACCTCTGTTACCTCTCTTACCCCTGTTACCTCTGTTACCCCTGTTACCATACCTCTGTTACCACTATTACCCCTGTTACCATACCTCTGTTACCACTATTACCCCTGTTACCTCTGTTACCTCTATTACCCCTGTTACCTCTGTTACCCGTGTTACCATACCTCTGTTACCTCTCTTACCCCTGTTAACCCTTTTACACCGTTACCTATGTTACCCCTCTTACCTCTGTTACCCTGTTACCTCTATTACCCCTGTTACCATTCCTCTGTTACCTATGTTACCCCTGTTACCTCTGTTAACCCTGTTACCATACCTCTGTTACCCCTATTACCATACCCCTGTTACCCCTGTTACCTCTATTACCCCTGTTACCTTTGTTACCCGTGTTACCATACCTCTGTTACCTCTGTTACCCCTGTTACCCCTTTTACCCAATTTCCTCTGTTACCCCTGTTATCATACCTCTGTTACCCCTGTTACCTATGTTACCACTGTTACCATACCTCTGTTACCCTTGTTACCATACCCCTGTTACCTCTGTTACCCCTGTTACCTATGTTACCCCTGTTACCTCTGCTACCCCTTTTACCCCTTTTACCCCATTTCCTCTGTTACCCCTGTTATCATACCTCTGTTACCCCTGTTACCTATGTTACCACTGTTACCATACCTCTGTTACCCTTGTTACCATACCCCTGTTACCTCTGTTACCCCTGTTACCTATGTTACCCCTGTTACCTCTGTTACCCCTATTACCATACCTCTGTTACCCCTGTTACTTCTGTTACCTCTGTTACCTCTGGGGCAGCAGGTAGCCCAGTTGTTAGAGCTTTGGGCCAGTAACCGAAAAGACGCTAGTTTGAATCCCCGAGCTGACAAGATTAAAACAAATCTGTCCTTGAGCAAGACACTAAACCCTAATTGCTCCAGGGATGGCGTTGATAATTGCAGACCCTGGCTGTGACCCACTCTCAGTGTCACGACTTCCTCCGAAACTGCCACCTCTCGAAACTGCCACCTCTCCTTGTTCGGGCAGGCTTCGGCGTTCGTCGCCACTGCCGCTCCTCATCTCATCATTCCATTTGTTTTGTCTTGTTTATTACACACACCTGGTTCATATCCCCTCATCAGTACCTGTATGTGTTCCCTCTGCCCCCTTTTCTTTGTGTGTGATTGTTTATTGTGGAGGATAGTGAAGCTCCATGGAGTTCCGAGTATTTTGTATCGCCGGGATATTTCCCCATGTGCCTTGTATTTTCCAGTGCGCCTGTTTTGCGCACTGAAGTGTTTTTGATGCATTACTGCGGAATAAAGCCTGTTATTCTGTGATTTACCCTCCTGCGCCTGACTCCTTCGACATCCCCTCATCACAGAATCACACACCAGACATGGAGTCAGCAGGAGAGGAACACATGCCTGGAGTCGTGGCACAAGTCCCGGAGCATTCGACGATGCTAGCCAGCTTGGGAGAAGCAATGGATCGGGTTCTCCAGGTCGTCCAACGCCTGGAGAGGAGAGGACCCGATCTTTCGGGACCAGCTGAGCGACTGGATCCAGCCACCCACACCCCAGCACCCAGAGGCATTCATATATCCCGACCACGGGATTTCGACGGGACAGCTGCCCTCTGCCAGTGAGTCCTCCTACAACTGGAGTTATACCTATCGAACATCAGAAGGTATGGAAAATGTATGCACTCACTAACTGTAAGTCGCTCTGGATGAGAGCGTCTGCTAAATGACTAAAATGTAAAATGTAAGGTGTCCGCCCTCGTCTCCTGCCTCTCGGGGAAAGCCCTGGAGTGGGCCAACGCGGTCTGGAGTGAAGGAGGAGCCGCGTTGGACAACTACGGGGAGTTCGCTCGCCTCTTTCGGGCCGTCTTCGATCACCCGCCCGAAGGTAGAGAGGCGGGTGAGCGGCTGGTCCACCTGAGGCAGGGGACGAGGACCACGCAGGACTTCGCCCTGGAGTTTCGGACTCTAGCGGCTGGGTCCGGGTGGAATGAGCAGGCCCTCATCGACCACTTCCGGTGCCACCTACAAGAGGATGTCCGAAGGGAGCTTGCCTGCCGGGACACCACGTTGTCCTTCAACCAACTGGTGGACATGGCAATCCGGTTGGACAACCTGCTGGCTGCTAGAGGACGTCCTGGAAGAGGCATGCTCGTTTCCGCCCCCCCCCCCCAACGCAGATCACGAGATGATGGAGCTGGGTGGAGCGGCGATCCGAGAGAGCGGAGGACGACAACGCCAGTATCACTTTGGTGGCAAGAGAGGACATTCTCCTGCACGCTGTCGTCAGCGTTCTTTTGGGTCTGGAGGCGGCAGGCAGGGCACTCTCGCGTCACCTCAGGTATCGAACATCCACACTTGTTCAGAGCCCTCTGCTGCGCACTGTACCCTACACATCCACTTTCCTGATTAGACAGTAGTTCCCCAGTGTAAGGTGCTGGTCGATTCAGGCACAGCTGGGAACTTTATGGACAGGTCATTTGCACATAGTCTAGGCATTACATTGGTTCCCCTATCAATTCCACTCCCCATCAGAGCACTTGACAGTCGGCCATTCGTGTCCGGGTTCGTTAGGGAAGTTACAGCACCAGTCACTATGGTTACGCACGAGACCCATAGAGAGCAAGTCACCTTTTTTATTATTGAGTCTCCTGATTTCCCTGTTGTGTTAGGTCTTCCCTGGTTTGCACTACACAACCCCACATTTTCATGGCCACAGAGGGTTCTCACGGGGTGGTCGCGAAAGTGTCAGGGTAGGTGTCTAGGTGTTTCAGTTGGTGCAACCACGGTGGAAAGTCCAAAAACTACCTCCACCGTGCGCATTCTCTCCAAATACCTCGATTTGGCGCACGCGTTTTCCAAAACGCAGGTGACCAATTTACCACCTCATCAGGCGGGGATTGCGCGATAAACCTCCGTGTAGACACTGTGCCTCCCAGGAGTCATGTGTATCCCCTGTCGTAGGCTGAAACGGAGGCGATGGAGACATACATCTCTGAGTCCCTGCACCAGGGGTTCATACATCCCTCCACTTCGCCCACCTCCTCAAGTTTCTTGCATTGATAACCGAGCACTGAACAAGGGGACAATACGTTATAGTTGTCCTCTACCCCTCATTCCGTCTGTGATCGAGTCAATGCATGGGGCGCACTTCTTCACAAAATTTGATCTCCGGTGTGCGTACAACCTGGTGCGTGTCCGAGAGGGGGACGAGTGGAAGACTCTGGTGTATTGGAAGACTCTGGATTCTGGTGTATTCCGCTACGCGCGCTGAGCATGTGTCCCTGGTTCTCAAAGTGCTGGCCCGACTGTTGGAACATTACCTTTATGCCAAGGCAGAAAAGTGTCTGTTTTTCCAGCAGTCAGTCTCCTTCCTCGAATACCGCATTACCACCTCAGGTGTGGAGATGGAGGGAGCTCGCATTTCAGCCGTGCGTAATTGGCAGACTCCAACCACTATTAAGGAGGTGCAGTGCTTTATTGGCTTTGCCAACTACTATCGGAGGTTTATCCGGGGCTTTGGCAAGGTCGCAGCTCCCATCACATGTCTGTTGAAGGGTGGGCTGTCCCGGCTCCGCTGGTTTGCTGAGGCTGACAGGGCCTTCAGTAACCTGAGGGTTCTGTTCACCTCAGCCCCGGTACTGGCCTATCCCGATCCATCACTTCTGTTCGTAGTGGAGGTGGATGCGTCCGATGTAGGGATAGGCGCGGTCCTATCTCAACGCTCGGGCACGCCACCCAAGCTCCGTCCCTGTGCCTTCTTCTCCAAGAAGCTCAGCCCGGCGGAGCAGAACTACGACGTTGGTGATCAGGAGCTGTTGGCTGTGTTCGAGCCCTGACCGTGTCGAGGCACTGGCTCGAGGTGCGAAACACCCTTTCCTCGTCTGGACGGGCCACCGTAACCTGGAGTACATCTGGGCAGCGAGGAGGCTGAACCCTCGCCAGGCCATGTGGGCCCTATTCTTCACCCGGTTTGATTTTACACTATCTTACATCCCGGGTACGAAGAACGTGAAGGCAGACGCACTGTCACGGCTGTACGACAGAGATGAGAGGCCCATAGACAACACCCCCATACTCCCGGCCTCCAGCATTTTAGCGCTGGTAGTATGGGCGATGGACGCGGACATAGAGCGGATGTTACGCACTGTTACGACTTCCTCCGACGCTGCCACCTCTCCTTGTTCGGGCAGGCTTCGGCGTTTATCGTCACCTGCCTTCTAACCACTGCCGCTCCTCATATCATCATTCCATTTGTTTTGTCTTGTTTATTACACACACCTGGTTCATATTCCCACATCAGTACCTGAATAAGTGTTCCCTCTGCCCCCTTGTCTTTGTGTGTGATTGTTTATTGTGGAGGATAGTGAAGCTCGGTGGAGCTCGGTGTATTTTGTATCGCCGGGATATTTCCCTGTGTACCTTGTATTGTCCAGTGCGCCTGTTTTGCGCACTGGTGTTTTTGACACATTACTGCGTAATTCTGTATTTATGATATAAAGCCTGTTATTCTGTGATTTACCCTCCTGCGCCTGACTTCTTCGACATTACCTCATCACATTCAGGGGGAGTTGGGTTATGCAAATAACACATTTCCAAATAATACACACTTGTACAAATATAAGCACCCACTATTATTATTATTGACTCTGAGACCCCTGTTACCATAATATCTCTCTGTGGTCCTCTGTAGCTCAGCTGGTAGAGCACGGCGCTTGTAACGCCAAGGTAGTGGGTTCGATCCCCGGGACCACCCATACACAAAAAAAAAATTATTATGATAAAAGCGTCTGCTAAATGGCATATTATTATTATTATATCATATCATATGACCCTGAAGGATGATATTTTTCCTATTTCTGTCTCTGTCCATCTTTCTGTAGTGGAAATTCCACTTCACTTCAGTTTGCTCCTCAATTCATGCACCTTGGTTGGAGAGCGAGGTAGCGGCAGTGTTTCCTTCCCTTCTGTCTGTCTATCCACCCGAACCTCTGTCTCTCCATGGTCTTGATATGGTCCTCTCTGTCTCTCCATGGTCTTGATATGGTCCTCTCTGTCTCTCCTGGTCTTGATGTGGTCCTCTCTGTCTCTCCATGGTCTTGATATGGTCCTCTCTGTCTCTCCAGGTATTGATGTGGTCCTCTCTGTCTCTCCATGATCTTAATGTGGTCCTCTCTGTCTCTCCATGGTCTTGATATGGTCCTCTCTGTCTCTCCATGGTCTTGATGTGGTCCTCTCTGTCTCTCCATGGTCTTGATATGGTCCTCTCTGTCTCTCCATGGTCTTGATGTGATCCTCTCTGTCTCTCCTGGTCTTGGTGTGGTCCTCTCTGTCTCTCCATGGTCTTAATGTGGTCCTCTCTGTCTCTCCTGGTCTTGATGTGGTCCTCTCTGTCTCTCCATGGTCTTGATGTGGTCCTCTCTGTCTCTCCTGGTCTTGATGTGTTCCTCTCTGTCTCTCCATGGTCTTGATGTGGTCCTCTCTGTCTCTCCATGGTCTTGATGTGGTCCTCTCTGTCTCTCCATGGTCTTGATGTGGTCTTCTCTGTCTCTCCATGGTCTTGATGTGGTCCTCTCTGTCTCTCCATGGTCTTAATGTGGTCCTCTCTGTCTCTTCATGGTCTTGATATGGTCCTCTCTGTCTCTCCTGGTCTTGATGTGGTCCTCTCTGTCTCTCCTGGTCTTGATGTGGTCCTCTCTGTCTCTCGCTGTCTCGTTCGTTTAAGGACGGGTCAGACCAAGGCGCAGCGTGAAATGCGTACATGTTTATTTCACCGATAAACACACGAACAAAACAACAAACCAATGAAACGTGAAGTCCTAAGGCTAAACACAAAACAAGCCTACTCACGGAACAAGATCCCACAACTAACGAGTGCCAATAGGCTGCCTAAGTATGATCCCCAATCAGAGACAACGAGCGACAGCTGTCTCTGATTGGGAATCACACCCGGCCAAACATAGACATCCAATCCTAGAATGACAACATAGAAAACACAACATAGAACACCACACCCTGACTCAACATACCAGAGTCCGATAAGTCAGGGCGTGACACTCGCTGGTCTTGATGTGGTCCTCTCTGTCTCTATATGGTCTTGATGTGGTCCTGCTGTGGTAGACCTGACAGTTGTGTTTACCTGGAGTGAATCTCAGACCCATGGCGTTACTGCCATCGCCACAAACATGAACCGTAAAATAAGGATTTCACATTCTGTCTTTCTATCTCTCTCTCCCTCTTGCCTGGCTAGCCATCCACATAGCCTACATTATGACGTTATCAACTTGGTTAGATTTGTTAAAGACGATCCAATCCCTGATAAAATTGTTTGTACAATGCCCTCATTTTGAAGTCACGACTTCTAGGATGGCAGTTTCAGACTGAATGTATGTAGTGATTGATAGACCAGCGGAAAGGCAACTCTCTCTCTCTCGCTCTCTCTCTCTCTCTCTGTCTCTCTCTCTCTCTCTCTCACACACACACACACACACACACACACACACACACACACACACACACACACGCACACACACTCTGGTGTATACATTCTTAGAAAAAAGGGTTCCAAAAGGGTTCTTCGGCTGTCCCCATAGGAGAACCCTTTTTGGTTCCAGGTAGAATCCTTTTGAGTTCCATTTAGTGCCCTCTGTGGAAATGGTTTTACATGAAACCCAAAAGGTTTCTACCTGGAACCAAAAGGGTTCTATCTTGAATCAAAAAGTGTTCTTCAAAGGGTTCTCCTATGGGGACAGATAGCACTTTTTTTCTAAGAGTGTAATGACAATGTTCTTTTGGACAGGAAATAAACTTTGGAGAGGTGCCCCTCCTTCATTTGAAAACAATATATACACTGTCATTTTCCTATCCTTCTATATCTATCAAAAATGTAAAATGTTTATGCCTTAGTTGTCTGCCATAACATTTTTTACATCAACAGGTGTCTTGTCTGGTATTGGAGGGCTTGTTGATTTGATTTCCACGCAGTGCCTTGAAACACCTATTCACTTTGACTGAATTAAAAAGCAGCATACGTGGCAGACAGCCCATCCCTCAGTGTGACGTGGTGTGAAAGAAGAGTCAGGCGCAGGAGGTAAAATACCGAAGTCCAGAGTTTAAACCGTTTGCATAAATCAAACGCCCCAAGCGTCAAATGAAACTGTACAAGGGAAAACATCCACCTTGGCAATAACACAGTGAAATGTAGCTCAACCGAGCTACACGCTCTCACAACAAAACAATCACTCACAAAGACAAGGGGAACAGAGGGAACACTTATACACACACTAATTAGGGGAATGCGCACCAGGTGTGTGTGATTGACAAGACATGACAAGTGGAGTGATTAGAATGGGATCGGCAGTAGCTAGTACTCCGGTGACGACGAACGCCGAAGCCTGCCCGAACCAGGAGGGGGGGCAGCCTCGCAGAAGTCATGACAGTACCCTCCCCCCCCCCCCCCTGACATGCGGCTCCAGCAGTGCGTCAACCCCGGCCTCGGGGACGGCCAGGAGGACGCGGAGCAGGGCGAGTCGGATGGCGACGGTGGAAATCCCTCAACAGGAAGGGATCGAGGATGTCCTGCCTTGGGACCCAGCACCGTTCCTCCGGACCATACCACTCCCACTCCACGAGATACTGAAGGCCCCCCACCCGACGCCTCGAATCCAGGATGGAACGGACCGAGTACGCCGGGGCCCCCTCAATGTCCAAAAGAGGTGGAGGAACCTCCCGTACCTCAGACTCCTGGAGCGGACCAGCTACCACCGGCCTGAGGAGAGACACATGAAACGAGGGGTTAATACGGTAATCAGGGGGGAGTAACAACCTGTATGTCACCTCGTTTATTCTCCTCAGGACTTTAAACGGCCCCACAAACCGCGGGCTCAGCTTCCGGCAGGGCGTGCGGAGGGGCAGATTCCGGGTCGAGAGCCAGTCCCGATCCCCCGGAAGAACACCGGGGCCTCCCTGCGGTGGCGGTCAGCGTTGGCCTTCTGATGATGCACAGCGCGCTGGAGGCGAATGTAGGCAACGTCTCAAGTCTCCTCAGCGCGCCGAAACCAGTCATCCACCGCGGGAGCCTTGGTCTGGCTCTAGTGCCACGGTGCCAGGACCGGTTGGTACCCCAAAACACATTGAAAGGGTGTTAGGTTAGTGGAGGAGTGGCTGAGAGAGTTCTGAGCATATTCTGCCCATGGCAGGAACACCGACCACTCCCCTGGCCGGTCCTGACAGTAGGTCTGCAGGAACCTACCCACATCTTGATTCACCCTTTCCACCTGCCCATTGCTCTCGGGGTGAAAACCAGAGGTCAGGCTGACCGAGACCCCCAGACGTTCCATGAACGCCTTCCAGACTCTAGACGTGAACTGGGGACCTCGGTCGGACACTATATCCTCTGGTACCCTGTAGTGCTGGAAGACGTGAGTAAACAGAGCCTCCGCAGGGTGACGTGTGTGCCCAGTAGATCAGACGATCACGGATAAGCGCAGGCACGTACTGCAGCCCAGCTGGACACTGCGGTGGAGATGGATCTGTGTGTAATGCCTGCGCTATATCTGCGTCCATCGCCCATACTACCGGCGCCACAATGTATGAGGCCGGGAGTATGGGGGTGTTGTCTCTGGGCCTCTCCTCCGTGTCATACAGCCGAGACAGTGCGTCTGCCTTCACGTTCTTCGTACCCGGAATGTATGAGAGTGTGAAATCAAACCGGGTGAAGAAGAGGGCCCACCTGGCCTGGCGAGGATTCAGCCTCCTCGCTGCCCGAATGTACTCCAGGTTACGGTGGTCTGTCCAGACGAGGAAAGGGTGTTTCGCCCCTTCGAGCCAATGTCTCCACACCGTCAAAGCTTGGACAACAGCCAACAGCTCCCGATCACCAACGCTGTAGTTCTGCTCCGCCGAGCTGAGCTTCTTAGAAAAGAAGGCACAGGGGCGGAGCTTGGGTGGCGTGCCCGAGCATTGGGATAAGACAGCTCCTATCCCTACCTCGGACGCATCCACCTCCACTACGAACGGTAGTGATGGATCGGGGTGAGCCAGTACTGGGGCTGAGGTGAACAGACACCCCAATCTACTAAATGCCAAATCAGCCTCAGCAGACCAGCGGAGCCGGGACGGCCCACCCTTCAACAAGGAGGTAATGGGAGCTGCGACCTTGCCAAAACCCTGAATAAACCTTTGATAGTAGTTGGCAAAGCCAAGGAAGCGCTGCACCTCCTTTACCATGGTTGGAGTCGGCCAATTACGCACGGCTGCAATGCGGTCACCCTCCATCTCCACACCTGTGGTGGTAATGCGATATCCGAGGAAGGAGATTGACTACTGGAAAAACTCACACTTCTCTGCCTTGGCATACAAATCATTTTCCAGCAGTCGGACCAGTACTTTGTGAACCAGGGACACATGCTCGGCGCGCGTTGCGGAATACACCAGGATGTCATCGATGTAGACCACCACACCACGACCAAGCATGTTCCGAAACACCTCGTTCACAAAGGACTGGAAAACGGATGGAGCATTCATCAAACCGTAGGGCATCACCAGGTATTCATAATGCCCTGAGGTTGTGCTGAATGCTGTTTTCCACTCATCACCTTCCCGAATACGCACCAGGTTGTAGGCACTCCTGAGGTCTAATTTGGTTTAAAAAACGTGCCCCATGCATTGACTCAATCACTGAAGGAATGAGGGGAAGAGGATAACTAAATCGTACCGTCACATTATTCAGTGGTCGATAATCAATGCACGGGCGTAAACCGCCATCTTTCTTCTTCACAAAGAAGAAACTCGAGGCGGCAGGTGAAGTGGAGGGACGTTTATACCCCTGGCGCAGGGACTTAGTGACGTATATTTCCATAGCCTCCGTTTCAGCCTGCGACAGGGGATACACATGACTCCTGGGAGGTACAGCGTCGACCCGAAGGTTTATCGCGCAATCCTCCTCCCGATGAGGTGGTAATTTAGTCGCTTGCGTCTTGGAAAACGCGAGCGCCAGATCATGGTATTCGGGGGGAATGCCCACGGTGGGGGTACCGTCTGGACTTTTCACCGTGGTCGCACCAACGGAAACACCTAGACACCTACCCGGACACTCACGCGACCACCCCGTAAGAACCCTCTGCGGCCATGAGAAATTGGGGTTGTGAAGGGCTAACCACGGGATACCCAAGACTACAGGGTAAGCAGGAGACTCAATAATCATAAAGGTGATCTGCTCAACATGTGTCTCCTGCGTAATCATGGTGACTGGTACAATAACTTCCTTAACCAACCCGGACCCTAATGGTCGACTATCTAGTGCTCTGATGGGGAGTGGAATGGTTAGGGGAACCAATGAAATGCCTTGACGGTGTGCAAATGCCCTGTCCATAAAATTCCCAGCTGCGCCTGAATCGACTAGCGCCTTACACTGGGAACCTACCAAGTGATCGGGAAAGGAGATAGATAGGGTACAGTGCGCCGCAAAGGGCTCTGAACACGTTTAGGTGTTTGTTACCTGGGGTGATGCGTGAGTACCCTGCCTACCGCCTCCAGACCCAAAAGGACGTTGACTACGATGTGAGGTGGATTGTCCCTTCGTGCCACCAGAGTGGTACTGTCGCTGTCCTCCTGCGCTCTCTCGACCGGCGGCTCCCTCCAGCTCCATCTGCTCGGGGTCAGAGTCATCCGGAGTGGGAACCGGCAGACCCCTACCAGGACGTCCTCTGGCTGCTAGCAGATTGTCCAGCCGGATGGCCATGTCCACCAGTTGGGAGAACGATAGCATGGCATCCCGGCAGGCTAGCTCCCGTCGGACGTCCTCCCTTAGGTGGCACCAGAAATTGTCTATCAGGGCCCGCTCGTTCCACCCGGACCCCGCTGCCAGCGTCCGGAACTCCAGCGCGTAGTCCTGAGCAGTCCTTGTCCCCTGCCTTAGATGAACCAGTCGAGCAAACTCCCCGTGGTACCTCCCTCGTTCCATACCGCGTTGGTCCACTCCAGGGCTCTCCCACAAAGGCAGGAAACGAGGACGGATACCATCTCCCGCTCCCGGGGCTCCGGTCTGATGCTGCATAAATCAAACGCCCCAAGCGTCAAACGAAACTGTACAAGGGAAAACATCCACCTTGGCAATAACACAGTGAAATGTAGCTCAACCGGGGGGGGGGGGGGGGGGGCAGCCTCGGAGGAAGTCGTGACACTCAGCAAGCTTTTTCTCCGTATTTCAATGATTCATGAAATCTATCTTAGTTTCATGATTGGATTCAACGTTTCTCTTACAAACAACTTTCGGCTCAGTGTTTTCCCTTTTTATCTGGCAAAGGCCTCATCCTTAATTAACATTTCAAATCTTGCTTCTTGCACAGACTGCTCGTACGGGACCAAGGGGGCAGAGAATCGGGCTTTAACTATTTACAAAGTTACAATAACTTTTCCGATAGTATCTAACAATCAAGGTAACTTTTGTGAAGTAGAAGGTAAAAGAAGATATCTTGTTAAAGTGTGGGCTGCGTTTTAAAATGTACTTTGGGATAATTCATTACTGTATTCAGACTGCATACTGGGAGTGTGCAGAACAAAACATGGCCGTCCACCTCTATGGTTGGTTGCTTTACAGACAGGATGTGGCGATGAAAATATGTTCTTTGGATGCCTCCCGGGTGTGTTTGTGTGTGTATGTGTGTGTGTCTATGTCTTTATGTGTGTGTATTTGCCTGTGTGTGTCAGTGTGTGTGTCTGTCGGTGTGTGTGTGATCCAGACTTGAGGGCTTTGAGATGTGTGATCCTGTCATATAAATGGCGTTACAGGAAGTCGACAGGGATTAGTGGCTGAGTATAGAATGTTGTGTCCCACTCCAGCTTAGTGTTAGTGTACCGTAGGAACAAAAACCCAGAACCAGGACTCTTCAGTCAGGGATACTACAAACAAGTTGCTATAGGATGTATGTGTGTACTGTGTGTGTGTGGGTACATGTGTGCATGTGTGCATGTGTGTGTGTGTTGATGATGATAACGAAGCAAAGATTATGGCCAGTTGTGGTAAAAAGAGATCATGATCAGCTGATATGAACTCCAGCTTCACTCTATTGTTTCACCAATCTGCAATCTGGCAGAAAAAGGTGAACATCTGTATGTTTACCACAAGTAGGACAGGAAACTGCCTAGGGTGGATGTCATCAGGGTACTGTATTTGATTCCATCCAACACCATATCCTTCAGAATGAATCAAAACATGTTTTAGTGCATCAGAACCCCAGTGCCCTTTTTCTTGCTTAGTTTTTGGTATTTTTCTGCCCGCTCACGCTTGGCTGCCTTTTGAGATCCTCAATGTTTGTTTTGTTTTCTGTTTTATATTTTTTTCCCACCCAGTTTAACTCACTGCCCCACTGGGGGAAAACTGTGTAATGAGAAAGGAGATGGAGCGAGCTAACAAATTCCCTCAATATAAGAACCCCTTTCTTCATGCATTAGAAAAGGGCCTGAGATATGGACATCCCTAATGGTATTAGGTGCACAGAATACATTTGGATGACAAAAGGAGGGAGGGATGGAAGGAGGGAGGGATGGGAGAGGGAGGGCTGAGTGAATGGCAATGAGTTGGTGCAGTGTTTAAACTGTGTGACAGAAGATAGATTAAAGCTGGACTACAGTGTGAGGCTACCTGCCGGGCACAGCCTACAGGACAGCAAGGTATATTGATGATGGCTGAGGGGTATATTGATGATGGCTGGGGGGTATATTGATGATGGTTGGGGGGGGGGGGGGGTAATGATGTGGGTTTAGTGTGGGTCACAGGGATTGGCTAATGAAGACTTATGTGGGGAGGTATGGTAGAGAAAGCATTACTTAAAATCAATTTCAGCCTGAGCCCGAGACCAGATCACCTTGGTTCAGAATTAGCAGGAAGACCGTAAATTCTCAAAAGTGCCGGAGGAACTGCCTTGTCGGAAGAGCAGCTCCCCTCCCAGCCGTCCCCCAGGCCCATAACCTCCAACCTTTAATTCCTCTGTCGGTGAAATGACATCGAAAGCTATTTAATGTGTGGTCTATAAGCTGCTCATGTGCATATGCGTATGTCTGCGGAAGAGGGAGATAGAGGAAGAGAGAGAAAGAGAGAGAGGGAGAGATAGAAAGACAGAGACAGAGAGAGGGTAGTGAATCAACATATCGCTGAAGGTTGACAAGAGCATCACACAATGTGAATATTCCAGTCAATACAAAAACTATACAAAAACTATGCAAAAACTCTGACACTGACTGTGGGATATGAGAAAAGAGTGACCAACTGCTCTTCCAGTCCTTAATAATGCTACAGTCGGTATATGAGGACCCCCTGCAGGCCACCCCTGAAGTCTACCAGAGGACGATTACAGCTGTAAGTCGACTCTCTCTCTCTTTGTACTGAGTCATCTATGTGGGGTATACAGGAGGCCTATCCCGGGAAAAGCTGCTTTGATGGGGAGAGGAATGATATCAAGGAGGAAGTAGTAGTAGTATGAAAATGTTTGCACTCACTAACTGTAAGTTGCTCTGGATAAGAGCGTCTGCTAAATGACTAAAAATGTAAATGTAAATGTAGTAGTAGTGATCTGTCACGCTCTGGCTCCGGGACTGTGTAGTTTGAGCCAGGGTGTATTCATTTGGTTGTGTTGGGTATAGGGTGTGTTCATTTGGTTGTGTTTTGGTTTTGGTTGTAGTGTCTTGTCTGTTCATGTGACTCCCAATCGGAGGTAACGAGTGTCAGCTGTCGGCTCGTTATCTCTGATTGGGAGCCATATTTAAACTGCCTGTGTTCACCTTGTGTTTGTGGGTTTTTGTTCCGTTATCAGTCAGTGTTACTGTGGACTTCTCGATCGTGTTTTGTTTTGTATTTTGTGCTTTACTATTAAAGTCATGTTCGTTGCACACGCTGTGCCTTGGTCTACTCCTTCTCGTCCACACGATCGTGACAGAAAAACCCACCAAAAAAGGACCAAGCAGCGTGTCCAGGAGCAAGGAGACTGGACATGGGAGGAGGCGCCGGGTAAGGAGATCGAGAGGCTGGCGATGGCCCAGGTGGGCAAATCGTGGTCCTGGGAGGACATGCTCGGGGGCAAGGGACCTTGGGGGAGGATCAAGGACCTGGCGAGAGAGGAGCAACGGCGTCAGCAGGGCCATCGTCGGAAGGACGAGAGGCAACCCCAAAAAGTTTTTTGGGGGGGGCACATGGCTTGGGCGGCTGGGCAGCAGGAGGCTGCCACAGGGAGACGTGGAGAGAAGGCTACCGGATTACGGGAGCCATTGGCGAGTAGAGGGAGGGAAGTAGTTGAGGCACGGCGTAAGAGACTGAGGTGTGTTACCAGTCCGGTCCGGCCCGTTCCTGATCCCCGGTTAAGGCCAGTGGTGTGTGTTCCCAGTACGGACCGGCCTGTTCCTACTCCACGCATCAAGCCCACGGTGTGCGTCGCCAGTCCAGCCCGGCCGGTTCCTGTTCCACGTACAAAGCCTACGGTGTGCGTGGCCAGCCCAGCCCGACCTGTTCCTGCTCCACGTACCAGACCCACGGTGTGCGTCGCCAGTCCAGCCCGGCCGGTTCCTGCTCCACGTACAAAGCCTACGGTGTGCGTGGCCAGCCCAGCCCGACCTGTTCCTGCTCCACGTACCAGACCCACGGTGTGCGTCGCCAGTCCAGCCCGGCCGGTTCCTGCTCCACGTACTAAGCCTACGGTGTACGTCGCCAGCCCGACCCGGCCTGTTCCTGCTCCACGCACGAGACCTACGGTGTGCGTCGCCAGCCCAGCCCGGCCTGTTCCTGCCACCCGCACCAAGCCTACGGTGTGCGTCGCCAGCCCGACCCGGCCTGTTCCTGCCACTCGCACCAAACCTACGGTGCGCGTCGCCAGCCCGGTCCGGCCTGTTCCTGCCACCCGCACCAAGTCTACGGTGCGCGTCGCCAGCCCGACCCGGCCTGTTCCTGCCACTCGCACTAAACCTACGGTGCGCGTCGCCAGCCCGGTCCGGCCTGTTCCTGTTCCACGCACAGAACCTACGGTGTGCGTCGCCAGCCCGGTCCGGCCTGTTCCTGCCACCCGCACCAAGTCTACGGTGCGCGTCGCCAGCCCGACCCGGCCTGTTCCTGCCACTCGCACTAAACCTACGGTGCGCGTCGCCAGCCCGGTCCGGCCTGTTCCTGTTCCACGCACAGAACCTACGGTGTGCGTCGCCAGCCCGAACCGGCCTGTTCCTGCCACTCGCACCAAGCCAAGGGTGCGAGTCGTCAGCCTGGTTCAGCTCGTCCCTGCTACTCGCACCAAGCCAAGGGTGCGAGCCGTCAGCCTGACCCAGCCCACTCCTGCTACTCGCACCAAGCCAGGGATGCGAGTCGTCAGCCTGGGGAGGCCCGTTCCGGCTCCACGCATCAAGCCTAGGGTGCGTTTCGTCGGCCCTGTCCGGCCCGTTCCTGCTCCCCGCACCAAGTCTGTGGTGCGTTTCGTCAGCCCTGTCCGGCCCGGTTCCGCTCTCCGCACCAAGTCAAGGGTGCGCTTCGTCAGCCCGGTCCGGCCCATTCCTGCTCCCCGCGCCAAGGCAGTGGTGCGCGTCGTCAGCCTGGTAAGGCCCGTTCGTCCTCCACGCACCAAGCCAGGGGCGCGTGTCGTCAGTCCGGCTCCGGCCAGCGGGGCTAGACAGGACCAGGGGTACTTTGGGGGGTTGGAGAGGAGGTGGGGATCAAGGCCGGAGCCAGAGCCACCGCCGAGGAGGTATGCCCGCCCAGCCCTCCCTTGTTTAGCCCGTATTGAGGCGCGGTCGCAGTCCGCGCCTTTAGGGGGGGGGTACTGTCACGCTCTGGCTCCGGGACTGTGTAGTTTGAGCCAGGGTGTATTCATTTGGTTGTGTTGGGTATAGGGTGTGTTCATTTGGTTGTGTTTTGGTTTTGGTTGTAGTGTCTTGTCTGTTCATGTGACTCCCAATCGGAGGTAACGAGTGTCAGCTGTCGGCTCGTTATCTCTGATTGGGAGCCATATTTAAACTGCCTGTGTTCACCTTGTGTTTGTGGGTTTTTGTTCCGTTATCAGTCAGTGTTACTGTGGACTTCTCGATCGTGTTTTGTTTTGTATTTTGTGCTTTACTATTAAAGTCATGTTCGTTGCACACGCTGCGCCTTGGTCTACTCCTTCTCGTCCACACGATCGTGACATGATCAGGCAGTCAGCAACCCCATCACCTCCCAATCAAATCATGAATACTTTTATCTCTACTTCCTCTCTCCTATCGCCATGACTGATTACAGGAGAGGGAGAAGAAGAGAAAGTGAGACGGATGAGGCAAGGTGAAGATATACAGAATGTGTTGGGAAATGGAGTAGGGGAAAGATGAAGTCCAAACGGTCTAACTTTAAACTCAAAGAGCCCACAGGTATAATTTACCACATCATAATGTAATACAACTCCAAATGCTTCAAATCTGGACAATTAAAACCAATGGATGTGAATATCCATGTCCTTACATGTCACAGAAGTATGTACAACTCTAAATCTAATCTATCTCAGGTTGAGCTAAGCAATTGTTTGTTCCCAAACCTGGGCCCACTACCTCTCAACCCTCATACACACCACAGAGAGAAACATGGGAACAATCTCTATCTATCTATCTATCTATCTATCTATCTATCTATCTATCTATCTATCTATCTATCTATCTATCTATCTATCTATCTATCTATCTATCTATCTATCTATCTATCTATCTATCTATCTATCTATCTATCTATCTATCTATCTATCTGTCTGTCTGTCTGTCTGTCTGTCTGTCTGTCTGTCTGTCTGTCTGTCTGTCTGTCTGTCTCTGTCTCTGTCTCTGTCTCTGTCTCTGTCTCTGTCTCTGTCTCTGTCTCTGTCTCTGTCTCTCTTTCTTTTAACCCCTGCGTAGCTTACCAGTTCTATCTCATGAATCTTGTGATAAAAGAAGAGCAGAGAAGTGCGGTCTGATGAGCGGGGAAGGTGTGATTAAAAGATGGTGCATGGGGGGGATGTCACGAGACGAGAAACACAGCCAGGTCGTGGGTGTCTGACATAACTTAGCTGTCTATCTTTCTCTCTCTCTGCTTTCGTTTGGTTTTCAATCTAATAACACTAGTGGTACTAAGGAGAGGAAGTGCGAGTGCTTTTAAAGTAACAATGTGTGTGATTGTGTGTGTATCTGTGTGTAAGTGTATATAAGTGTGTGTGTGAGTGTGGCCATGCATCCTCCTCAGGGCACCACTGTGATAGACCCTCTCCAGACTAAGTGTTGATTAATCTATACTTACCCTCCAGGTAGCATAGCTCTCAATCACCACCAAACCTAAACTCAACTCACAACTCTTACCCTCTCCACCATCTGTTCTTCATCCTGATAATCCTTATATGCACAGTATACATACACATTTGTTCCAGTGTCGGTTGACTTGCCAAATGGGCCCGGTCATTGCCAAGTCCCTGTGGAAACTATTTTATCAGCCACAGCCATCAATCGCATACAGGTCCTCTCTCAGTCCGCACTAGAGTGGTAGGTACACCAGTAGAGTGGTAAGTACATCAGTAGAGTGGTAGGTACACTAGTAGAGTGGTAGGTACACCAGTAGAGTGGTAAGTACATCAGTAGAGTGGTAGGTACACTAGTAGAGTGGTAGGTACATCATAAGAGTGGTAGGTACACCAGTAGAGTGGTAGGTACACCAGTAGAGTGGTAGGTACATCAGTAGAGTGGTAGGTACATCAGTAGAGTGGTAGGTACACCAGTAGAGTGGTAGGTACAACAGTAGAGTGGTAAGTACATCAGTAGAGTGGTAGGTACACTAGTAGAGTGGTAGGTACACCAGTAGAGTGGTAGGTACATCAGTAGAGTGGTAGGTACATCATAAGAGTGGTAGGTACACCAGTAGAGTGGTAGGTACACCAGTAGAGTGGTAGGTACATCAGTAGAGTGGTAGGTACATCAGTAGAGTGGTAGGTACACCAGTAGAGTGGTAGGTACACCAGTAGAGTGGTAGGTACACCAGTAGAGTGGTAGGTACACCAGTAGAGTGGTAGGTACACCAGTAGTGGTAGGTACACCATTAGAGTGGTAGGTACACCAGTAGAGGGGTAGGTACAACAGTAGAGTGGTAGGTACACCAGTAGAGTGGTAGGTACACCAGTAGAGGGTTAGGTACACCAGTAGAGTGGTAGGTACACCAGTAGAGTGGTAGGTACACCAGTAGAGTGGTAGGTACATCAGTAGAGTGGTAGGTACACCAGTAGAGTGGTAGGTACATCAGTAGAGTGGTAGGTACACCAGTAGAGTGGTAGGTACACCAGTAGTGGTAGGTACACCATTAGAGTGGTAGGTACACCAGTAGAGGGGTAGGTACATCAGTAGAGTGGTAGGTACACCAGTAGAGTGGTAGGTACACCAGTAGTGGTAGTTACACCATTAGAGTGGTAGGTACACCAGTAGAGGGGTAGGTACATCAGTAGAGTGGTAGGTACACCAGTAGAGTGGTAGGTACACCAGTAGAGTGGTAGGTACACCAGTAGTGGTAGGTACACCAGTAGAGTGGTAGGTACAACAGCAGAGGGGTAGGTACATCAGTAGAGTGGTAGGTACATCAGTAGAGTGGTAGGTACACCAGTAGAGTGGTAGGTACACCAGTAGAGTGGTAGGTACACCAGTAGAGTGGTAGGTACACCAGTAGATTGGTAGGTACACCAGTAGTGGTAGGTACACCAGTAGAGGGGTAGGTACATCAGTAGAGTGGTAGGTACACCAGTAGAGGGGTAGGTACAACAGTAGAGTGGTAGGTACAACAGTAGAGTGGTAGGTACACCAGTAGAGGGGTAGGTACACCAGTAGAGTGGTAGGTACAACAGTAGAGTGGTAGGTACAACAGTAGAGTGGTAGGTACACCAGTAGAGTGGTAGGTACACCATTAGAGTGGTAGGTACACCAGTAGTGGTAGGTACACCAGTAGAGGGGTAGGTACATCAGTAGAGTGGTAGGTACACCAGTAGAGGGGTAGGTACATCAGTAGAGTGGTAGGTACAACAGTAGAGGGGTAGGTACACCATTAGAGTAGTAGGTACACCAATAGAGTGGTAGGTACAACAGTAGAGGGGTAGGTACACCATTAGAGGGGTAGGTACACCATTAGAGTGGTAGGTACAACAGTAGAGGGGTAGGTACACCAGTAGAGGGGTAGGTACATCAGTAGAGTGGTAGGTACACCAGTAGAGGGGATAGGTACATCAGTAGAGTGGTAGGTACAACAGTAGAGGGGTAGGTACACCATTAGAGTGGTAGGTACACCAGTAGAGGGGTAGGTACACCAGTAGAGTGGTAGGTACACCATTAGAGTGGTAGGTACACCAGTAGAGTGGTAGGTACATCAGTAGAGTGGTAGGTACATCAGTAGAGTGGTAGGTACACCAGTAGAGTGGTAAGTACATCAGTAGAGTGGTAGGTACACTAGTAGAGTGGTAGGTACATCATAAGAGTGGTAGGTACACCAGTAGAGTGGTAGGTACACCAGTAGAGTGGTAGGTACATCAGTAGAGTGGTAGGTACACCAGTAGAGTGGTAGGTACACCAGTAGAGTGGTAGGTACACCAGTAGAGTGGTAGGTACACCAGTAGAGTGGTAGGTACACCAGTAGAGTGGTAGGTACACCAGTAGTGGTAGGTACACCATTAGAGTGGTAGGTACACCAGTAGAGGGGTAGGTACAACAGTAGAGTGGTAGGTACACCAGTAGAGTGGTAGGTACACCAGTAGAGGGTTAGGTACACCAGTAGAGTGGTAGGTACACCAGTAGAGTGGTAGGTACACCAGTAGAGTGGTAGGTACATCAGTAGAGTGGTAGGTACACCAGTAGAGTGGTAGGTACATCAGTAGAGTGGTAGGTACACCAGTAGAGTGGTAGGTACACCAGTAGTGGTAGGTACACAATTAGAGTGGTAGGTACACCAGTAGAGGGGTAGGTACATCAGTAGAGTGGTACATTTTTTTATATTTTAGTCATTTAGCAGACGCTCTTATCCAGAGCGACTTACAGGAGCAATTAGGGTTAACTGCCTTGCTCAAGGGCACATTAACGTCATTTAGCAGACGCTCTTAGCCAGAGCGACTCACAAATTGGTGCGTTCACCCTATAGCCAGTGGGATAACCACTTTACAATTTGGGGGGGGGGGGGGGGGGGGGGGGGGGGGGTTAGAAAGAACACTTTATCCTATCCCAGGTATTCCTTAAAGAGGTGGGGTTTCAAATGTCTCCGGAAGGTGGTGAGTGACTCCGCTGTCCTGGCGTCGTGAGGGAGCTTGTTCCACCATTGGGGTGCCAGAGCAGCGAACAGTTTTGACTGGGCTGAGCGGGAGCTATGCTTCCGCAGAGGAAGGGGAGCCAGCAGGCCAGAGGTGGATGAACGCAATGCCCTCGTTTGGGTGTAGGGACTGATCAGAGCCTGAAGGTACAGAGGTGCCGTTCCCCTCACTGCTCCATAGGCAAGCACCATGGTCTTGTAGCGGATGCGAGCTTCAACTGGAAGCCAGTGGAGTGTGCGGAGGAGGGGGGTGACGTGAGAGAACTTGGGAAGGTTGAACACCAGACGGGCTGCGGCATTCTGGATGAGTTGTAGGGGTTTAATGGCACAGGCAGGGAGGCCAGCCAACAGCGAGTTGCAGTAGTCCAGACGGGAGATGACAAGTGCCTGGATTAGGACCTGTGCCGCTTCCTGTGTAAGGCAGGGTCGTACTCTCCGAATGTTGTAGAGCATGAACCTGCAGGAGCGGGTAGGTACACCAGTAGAGTGGTAGGTACACCAGTAGTGGTAGTTACACCATTAGAGTGGTAGGTACACCAGTAGAGGGGTAGGTACATCAGTAGAGTGGTAGGTACACCAGTAGAGTGGTAGGTACACCAGTAGAGTGGTAGGTACACCAGTAGTGGTAGGTACACCAGTAGAGTGGTAGGTACAACAGCAGAGGGGTAGGTACATCAGTAGAGTGGTAGGTAAAATCAGTAGAGTGGTAGGTACATCAGTAGAGTGGTAGGTGCACCAGTAGAGTGGTAGGTACACCAGTAGAGTGGTAGGTACACCAGTAGATTGGTAGGTACACCAGTAGTGGTAGGTACACCAGTAGAGGGGTAGGTACATCAGTAGAGTGGTAGGTACACCAGTAGAGGGGTAGGTACACCAGTAGAGTGGTAGGTACACCATTAGAGTGGTAGGTACACCAGTAGTGGTAGGTACACCAGTAGAGGGGTAGGTACATCAGTAGAGTGGTAGGTACACCAGTAGAGAGGTAGGTACATCAGTAGAGTGGTAGGTACAACAGTAGAGGGGTAGGTACACCATTAGAGTGGTAGGTACACCAGTAGAGTGGTAGGTACAACAGTAGAGGGGTAGGTACACCATTAGAGGGGTAGGTACACCATTAGAGTGGTAGGTACAACAGTAGAGGGGTAGGTACAACAGTAGAGGGGTAGGTACATCAGTAGAGTGGTAGGTACACCAGTAGAGGGGTAGGTACATCAGTAGAGTGGTAGGTACAACAGTAGAGGGGTAGGTACACCATTAGAGTGGTAGGTACACCAGTAGAGGGGTAGGTACACCAGTAGAGTGGTAGGTACACCATTAGAGTGGTAGGTACACCAGTAGAGTGGTAGGTACAACAGTAGAGGGGTAGGTACATAAGTAGAGTGGTAGGTACACCAGTAGAGTGGTAGGTACAACAGTAGAGGGGTAGGTACATCATAAGAGTGGTAGGTACACCAGTAGAGTGGTAGGTACACCAGTAGAGTGGTAGGTACATCAGTAGAGTGGTAGGTACATCAGTAGAGTGGTAGGTACACCAGTAGAGTGGTAGGTACAACAGTAGTGTGGTAGGTACACCAGTAGAGTGGTAGGTACACCAGTAGAGTGGTAGGTACACCAGTAGAGTGGTAGGTACACCAGTAGTGGTAGGTACACCATTAGAGTGGTAGGTACACCAGTAGAGGGGTAGGTACAACAGTAGAGTGGTAGGTACACCAGTAGAGTGGTAGGTACACCAGTAGAGGGTTAGGTACACCAGTAGAGTGGTAGGTACACCAGTAGAGGGGTAGGTACATCAGTAGAGTGGTAGGTACACCAGTAGAGTGGTAGGTACATCAGTAGAGTGGTAGGTACACCAGTAGAGTGGTAGGTACACCAGTAGTGGTAGGTACACCATTAGAGTGGTAGGTACACCAGTAGAGGGGTAGGTACATCAGTAGAGTGGTGGGTACACCAGTAGAGTGGTAGGTACACCAGTAGTGGTAGGTACACCATTAGAGTGGTAGGTACACCAGTAGAGGGGTAGGTACATCAGTAGAGTGGTAGGTACACCAGTAGAGTGGTAGGTACACCAGTAGAGTGGTAGGTACACCAGTAGTGGTAGGTACACCAGTAGAGTGGTAGGTACAACAGCAGAGGGGTAGGTACATCAGTAGAGTGGTAGGTACATCAGTAGAGGAGTAGGTACATCAGTAGAGTGGTAGGTACATCAGTAGAGTGGTAGGTACACCAGTAGAGTGGTAGGTACACCAGTAGAGTGGTATGTACACCAGTAGATTGGTAGGTACACCAGTAGTGGTAGGTACACCAGTAGAGGGGTAGGTACATCAGTAGAGTGGTAGGTACACCAGTAGAGGGGTAGGTACAACAGTAGAGTGGTAGGTACACCAGTAGTGGTAGGTACACCAGTAGAGGGGTAGGTACACCAGTAGAGTGGTAGGTACAACAGTAGAGGGGTAGGTACATCAGTAGAGTGGTAGGTACATCAGTAGAGTGGTAGGTACATCAGTAGAGTGGTAGGTACATCAGTAGAGGGGTAGGTACATCAGTAGAGTGGTAGGTACAACACTAGAGTGGTAGGTACACCAGTAGAGGGGTAGGTACACCAGTAGAGTGGTAGGTACAACAGTAGAGGGGTAGGTACATCAGTAGAGTGGTAGGTACAACAGTAGAGTGGTAGGTACACCAGTAGAGTGGTAGGTACACCAGTAGAGTGGTAGGTACACCAGTAGTGGTAGGTACACCATTAGAGTGGTAGGTACACCAGTAGAGGGGTAGGTACAACAGTAGAGTGGTAGGTACACCAGTAGAGTGGTAGGTACACCAGTAGAGGGTTAGGTACACCAGTAGAGTGGTAGGTACACCAGTAGAGTGGTAGGTACACCAGTAGAGTGGTAGGTACATCAGTAGAGTGGTAGGTACACCAGTAGAGTGGTAGGTACATCAGTAGAGTGGTAGGTACACCAGTAGAGTGGTAGGTACACCAGTAGTGGTAGGTACACAATTAGAGTGGTAGGTACACCAGTAGAGGGGTAGGTACATCAGTAGAGTGGTACATTTTTTTATATTTTAGTCATTTAGCAGACGCTCTTATCCAGAGCGACTTACAGGAGCAATTAGGGTTAACTGCCTTGCTCAAGGGCACATTAACGTCATTTAGCAGACGCTCTTAGCCAGAGCGACTCACAAATTGGTGCGTTCACCCTATAGCCAGTGGGATAACCACTTTACAATTTGGGGGGGGGGGGGGGGGGGGGTTAGAAAGAACACTTTATCCTATCCCAGGTATTCCTTAAAGAGGTGGGGTTTCAAATGTCTCCGGAAGGTGGTGAGTGACTCCGCTGTCCTGGCGTCGTGAGGGAGCTTGTTCCACCATTGGGGTGCCAGAGCAGCGAACAGTTTTGACTGGGCTGAGCGGGAGCTATGCTTCCGCAGAGGAAAGGGAGCCAGCAGGCCAGAGGTGGATGAACGCAATGCCCTCGTTTGGGTGTAGGGACTGATCAGAGCCTGAAGGTACAGAGGTGCCGTTCCCCTCACTGCTCCATAGGCAAGCACCATGGTCTTGTAGCGGATGCGAGCTTCAACTGGAAGCCAGTGGAGTGTGCGGAGGAGGGGGGTGACGTGAGAGAACTTGGGAAGGTTGAACACCAGACGGGCTGCGGCATTCTGGATGAGTTGTAGGGGTTTAATGGCACAGGCAGGGAGGCCAGCCAACAGCGAGTTGCAGTAGTCCAGACGGGAGATGACAAGTGCCTGGATTAGGACCTGTGCCGCTTCCTGTGTAAGGCAGGGTCGTACTCTCCGAATGTTGTAGAGCATGAACCTGCAGGAGCGGGTAGGTACACCAGTAGAGTGGTAGGTACACCAGTAGTGGTAGTTACACCATTAGAGTGGTAGGTACACCAGTAGAGGGGTAGGTACATCAGTAGAGTGGTAGGTACACCAGTAGAGTGGTAGGTACACCAGTAGAGTGGTAGGTACACCAGTAGTGGTAGGTACACCAGTAGAGTGGTAGGTACAACAGCAGAGGGGTAGGTACATCAGTAGAGTGGTAGGTAAAATCAGTAGAGTGGTAGGTACATCAGTAGAGTGGTAGGTACACCAGTAGAGTGGTAGGTACACCAGTAGAGTGGTAGGTACACCAGTAGATTGGTAGGTACACCAGTAGTGGTAGGTACACCAGTAGAGGGGTAGGTACATCAGTAGAGTGGTAGGTACACCAGTAGAGGGGTAGGTACAACAGTAGAGTGGTAGGTACAACAGTAGAGTGGTAGGTACACCAGTAGAGGGGTAGGTACACCAGTAGAGGGGTAGGTACAACAGTAGAGTGGTAGGTACAACAGTAGAGTGGTAGGTACACCAGTAGTGGTAGGTACACCAGTAGAGGGGTAGGTACATCAGTAGAGTGGTAGGTACATCAGTAGAGTGGTAGGTACATCAGTAGAGTGGTAGGTACATCAGTAGAGTGGTAGGTACACCAGTAGAGTGGCAGGTACAACAGTAGTGTGGTAGGTACACCAGTAGAGTGGTAGGTACACCAGTAGAGTGGTAGGTACACCAGTAGAGTGGTAGGTACACCAGTAGTGGTAGGTACACCATTAGAGTGGTAGGTACACCAGTAGAGGGGTAGGTACAACAGTAGAGTGGTAGGTACACCAGTAGAGTGGTAGGTACACCAGTAGAGGGTTAGGTACACCAGTAGAGTGGTAGGTACACCAGTAGAGTGGTAGGTACACCAGTAGAGGGGTAGGTACATCAGTAGAGTGGTAGGTACACCAGTAGAGTGGTAGGTACATCAGTAGAGTGGTAGGTACACCAGTAGAGTGGTAGGTACACCAGTAGTGGTAGGTACACCATTAGAGTGGTAGGTACACCAGTAGAGGGGTAGGTACATCAGTAGAGTGGTGGGTACACCAGTAGAGTGGTAGGTACACCAGTAGTGGTAGGTACACCATTAGAGTGGTAGGTACACCAGTAGAGGGGTAGGTACATCAGTAGAGTGGTAGGTACACCAGTAGAGTGGTAGGTACACCAGTAGAGTGGTAGGTACACCAGTAGTGGTAGGTACACCAATAGAGTGGTAGGTACAACAGCAGAGGGGTAGGTACGTCAGTAGAGTGGTAGGTACATCAGTAGAGGAGTAGGTACATCAGTAGAGTGGTAGGTACATCAGTAGAGTGGTAGGTACACCAGTAGAGTGGTAGGTACACCAGTAGAGTGGTATGTACACCAGTAGATTGGTAGGTACACCAGTAGTGGTAGGTACACCAGTAGAGGGGTGGGTACATCAGTAGAGTGGTAGGTACACCAGTAGAGGGGTAGGTACAACAGTAGAGTGGTAGGTACACCAGTAGTGGTAGGTACACCAGTAGAGGGGTAGGTACACCAGTAGAGTGGTAGGTACAACAGTAGAGGGGTAGGTACATCAGTAGAGTGGTAGGTACATCAGTAGAGTGGTAGGTACATCAGTAGAGTGGTAGGTACATCAGTAGAGGGGTAGGTACATCAGTAGAGTGGTAGGTACAACAGTAGAGTGGTAGGTACACCAGTAGAGGGGTAGGTGCACCAGTAGAGTGGTAGGTACAACAGTAGAGGGGTAGGTACATCAGTAGAGTGGTAGGTACAACAGTAGAGTGGTAGGTACACCAGTAGAGTGGTAGGTACACCAGTAGAGTGGTAGGTACACCAGTAGTGGTAGGTACACCAGTAGAGGGGTAGGTACATCAGTAGAGTGGTAGGTACAACAGTAGAGTGGTAGGTACACCAGTAGAGTGGTAGGTACACCAGTAGAGTGGTAGGTACACCAGTAGAGTGGTAGGTACAACAGTAGAGGGGTAGGTACATCAGTAGAGTGGTAAGTACAACAGTAGAGTGGTAGGTACACCAGTAGAGTGGTAGGTACACCAGTAGAGTGGTAGGTACACCAGTAGTGGTAGGTACACCAGTAGAGGGGTAGGTACATCAGTAGAGTGGTAGGTACATCAGTAGAGTGGTAGGTACACCATTAGAGTGGTAGGTACACCAGTAGAGGGGTAGGTACAACAGTAGAGTGGTAGGTACACCAGTAGTGGTAGGTACACCAGTAGAGGGGTAGGTACACCAGTAGAGTGGTAGGTACAACAGTAGAGGGGTAGGTACATCAGTAGAGTGGTAGGTACATCAGTAGAGTGGTAGGTACACCAGTAGAGGGGTAGGTACATCAGTAGAGTGGTAGGTACAACAGTAGAGGGGTAGGTACACCATTAGAGTGGTAGGTACACCAGTAGAGTGGTAGGTACAACAGTAGAGGGGTAGGTACACCAGTAGAGGGTTAGGTACACCATTAGAGTGGTAGGTACAACAGTAGAGGGGTAGGTACACCAGTAGAGGGGTAGGTACATCAGTAGAGTGGTAGGTACACCAGTAGAGGGGTAGGTACATCAGTAGAGTGGTAGGTACACAATTAGAGTGGTAGGTACACCAGTAGAGTGGTAGGTACAACAGTAGAGGGGTAGGTACATCAGTAGAGTGGTAGGTACACCAGTAGAGTGGTAGGTACAACAGTAGAGGGGTAGGTACACCATTAGAGGGGTAGGTACACCAGTAGAGGGGTAGGTACACCATTAGAGGGGTAGGTACACCATTAGAGTGGTAGGTACAAAAGTAGAGGGGTAGGCAGGGGCGGTGTGTTCAATAGGGCGATATGTGCGACGCACTGCCAAACGGGAAAAGGAAGGGATTTTTTTTCTAATCAATTATATCACGGCAACAGTAGTTATCAGTGTTGTAATCTAGACGTCTGATCTGCCACAGTGCCACTAAATGTCCAATCAGGCTAAAGTCGTGCTTCAAATGCCCCCCCCCCCCCCCCTTTTGGGGCGATTTCAGTCAGGTTGAAAATCGCCCAGAAGTCTGTCATAGACTCCCATGTAAAATCAATTTTTTTCAAATATCAGAGCTTTCAATACAATCTCTATGGGTTTCTGAGGGCTTGCACTTACGCGCTTTCGTCATACGTAACGTAACCATGAACGTAACTAAGAAAAGAGCGGGTAGCCTCATCAATCAATTCACTACTACTGTAAAAATGGCTAGGCTTCAGTGCAACTCGATTGTGTCTTTGAAAGAAGTTCCTTTTTGTCGGCGAACAAATGAAGATAAATTGGCAACGAAACAATTAGGACCTCCCAGACCAAATTTAATAATTCAACAGGTTTCTACTAAAGGGGGGAAGTCCTACACCCGAGGATTTTCCAAAAATTGGTACGAACGAAAAACCTGGCTAGCAGGCTGCGATGTAGCTAATGCAGTCTTCTGCTACCCCCTGCTTACTCTTTCACCCTGAAGGCGGCACGGCAGACAGCACCGCTTGGACAGCGACTGGTGTGTAACGGACATGCACCATCTTTCAGGAAAGATTAAGAAACATGAGCTGTCAAAGACCCACATGGATAGCTGTTTGAGATTGTCTGCTTTGGGGAGAGTGAACATTCCCACTCAACTGGATGAGGGATACAGGCTAGCTGTCCGCAGCCACAACGATGAGGTTAGTGTTGATAATCACAAGTTTACTGGAGAACTGAAACTGACAAGGCTGACAAGATAGGACCCTTTTGTCCATTGTTATTGGATAGGAACAGAACTTATAACCAGCTCCTGACCTAAATAGATCTTAGCACAACATTTTACTCAACATATCATATTCCATATTCACTATAACAAATATATTTACTACGACATTAGCAAGAACCGCCACATCCTCAGCCGGCTAATCCAGTGTGTGAAGTTTTGCGGAGTGTTTGAGTTAGCTTTGCGAGGCAAAGATGAAACTGAGGGCTCCACCAACCCTGGTAAGCCAACACTTTTGAGATCAGTCAATAAATGCTTCTGGTATTGACTTATATGCTGCCCCTGTCTTCATGTTGTTGCTGGACATATCTTTTTTAAAATGTGTGTAGGTCACCTAAATCATCAGAAAAATTGCCCCCCCTGAGAATTTTTTCAGGAGCCGCCACTGGGGGTAGGTACACCATTAGAGTGGTAGGTACGGCCACCGTCTGCCTGTCTGCTACCGTGATGACTGGAGGCTTATAGAAGCTGGTGTGTGTGTGTGTGCGTGCGTGTGTGTGTGGGTGTCAGAGAGGAGTGTATACTGTGCAGACTGGGTGTAGAGTGACCATATACAGTCTGTCTCTGTTTCTTACTTGGTGGTGTCTTCCCATGATGCTAGGGAGGCATTATAAACCACGTGTCTGTCTGTGTCCAACACCCCAATCAGAACGCCTGAGAGAAGAGGCTCTGGTCTGCAGTAAGAGTGGGTCCAGACACTCTCAGTAACACTACGTGATATTATATTAACAGAGCAAGCCAGGACACTGCTGCCATTACTCTCTACACAAACATTACATTCATATTCCTGCTCTTCCATGACGATACGGGCTATGACCATTCTTAGAAGTCACCCGGTAGAGATCTGGATTGCAGGGTATGTGTGATTTTTGGAAAAACTGTACAGTATTTCATATTATATTGAAATGAATGCAGAATACAGTATTGGTGTGAGTCTTCCCTACCGGAAATTTCACATGGCATGTGAAATAACTTGATAACCTGCTTCCAATACATTTGAAATGTATTTAGGAAATAAAAATACACTCCAAACTGGCTTTTCAGGTGTTTGTGAATGTAAAGGCTGTGTAGAATAAAATTTTAATGTGTTCCAATTCATATTGTGTTCCAATACATGCAGCCTGTCACCCCAGGTTGTTGGATCAGGCAGCCTGTCACCACAGGTTTCTGGATCAGGCTGCCTGTCACCACAGGTTGTTGGATCAGGCAGCCTGTCACCACAGGTTGTTGGATCAGGCAGCCTGTCACCACAGGTTGTTGGATCAGGCAGCCTGTCACCACAGGTTGTTGGATCAGGCAGCCTGTCACCACAGGTTGTTGAATCAGGCAGCCTGTCACCACAGGTTGTTGGATCAGGCAGCCTGTCACCACAGGTTGTTGGATCAGGCAGCCTGTCACCACAGGTTGTTGGATCAGGCAGCCTGTCACCACAGGTTGTTGGATCAGGCAGCCTGTCACCACAGGTTGTTGGATCAGGCAGCCTGTCACCACAGGTTGTTGAATCAGGCAGCCTGTCACCACAGGTTGTTGGATCAGGCAGCCTGTCACCACAGGTTGTTGGATCAGGCAGCCTGTCACCAGGTTGTTGGATCAGGCAGCTCAAGGCCAGACCACAGTATAAATCCTCATCATTACTTGCATTCTGACACCACAACCGGACAGCATGGCAGGGATAAATTCACATGCAATCTCCTCCACCACAAAAAATGGTCAAACTAGATCATTATTTTTTCACTGCTGAACAGTGTGTGTGTGTGTGTGTGTGTGTGTGTGTGTGTATGTGCACGTGTGTGCATTTATTTGTGTGTGAAAACACACGTTTATGTGTGTGTGTGCACGTGTCTACGTTTCTGTGTGTGTGCGCTTGTGTGTGCCTACATGCCTGTCTCTGTGTGTGTGTCCTGTTCCAGTGACCTTCTCTTATCTAATTGAAAACGTTGAAATCCATCAGCGGTTCATCACCTCCTGAACTCAGATAATACCTTTTAGGTTCCCATCGTCCTCCTCTGCTTCTTTATCTTCCCAGAGCCCCTGCGTCAAAAACGAGCTTAGCAAATAACCTTGGCAACGATTATACTCACAGAAAACCTGGGTAGAAAATGAATTATGGACAATGCAGAAGTGAATTGTTATCACCTCTGTGTTAATTCATTTGTTGTTTAATTATAGATGATTCTGACTGCTACTGTGTGTCTGTGTGTCTAGCAGAATGTTTTGTCTGTCTGTGTGTCTAGCAGAATGTTTTGTCTGTCTGTGTGTCTAGCAGAATGTTTTGTTTGTCTGTGTGTTTAGCAGAATGTTTTGTCTATCTGTGTGTCTAGCAGAATATTTTGGCTTTTATCTGGAATTTTATCCTTAGATTTTGTAACTTTTCTAACTCAACCTGGATTTCGTAACTGTTCTTTTATTTTCATTACCGTTGCAAAATATTCTGTCATTTTCCCCAACACTTTGGTAAAGTTAAACTCAGTGCACTGAGTCCAGCTTGTGGTTCACCAGCCTTACAATGGATACACTCAGAGAGAGAGAAAGAGAGTGGAGAAAGAGTGGAGAAAGTTGTGCCTTGTTATTGGTGGACCGCCAGGAAAAGGACCAAGCTATTTTAGTTTTGTTATGATGTGATAATTAGCAACCAGCACCAGCACAACATGGAGAGATGGATGGAAAATAGTCTTGGCTCTTTCATGGCATCATGGCACATATCATTTCTGGACCCCCCCCTTCGCATTTTTACTTTGACTTGTCCATCGATGGAAAAGCTCATTTTGACTCTTTGTTGATAATAATCTCTAGCTGGCATGCCTATGTGCTTGTTCATGTTGTCTCCAGGGTACTAGTTGTGTGTGTGTATGCCTGCGTGTATGTGTGCGTGGTTGGGTGCATGTGTGTATGTGTGCGTGCGCTTGTGTATTTGTGTATGTGTGTATGTGTGTGTGCACACTACCAGTCAAAAGTTTGGACACACCTACTCATTCAAGGGTTTTTCTTCATTTGTTCTATTTTTTTTTACATTGTAGAATAATAGTGAAGACATCAAAACTATGAAATAACAAATATGGAATCATGTAGTAACCAAAAAAGTGTCAAAACAAATCAAAATATATTTTATATTTGAGATTGTTCAAACAATCACCCTTTGCCTTGATGACAGCTTTGCACACTCTTGGCATTCTCTCAACCAGCTTCATGAGGTAGCCACCTGGAATGCATTGAAATTAACAGGTGTGCCTTCTTAAAAGTTAATTTGTAGAATTGTTTTCCTTCTTAATGCGTTTGAGCCAATCAGTTGTGTTGTGACAAGGTTGTAAGCCCTGTGTAGCTCAGTTGGTAGAGCATGGCGCTTGCAACGCCAGGGTTGTGGGTTTGATTTCCACAGGGGGCCAGTATGATTTCTTTTATTTTTTATAACATGTATGCACTCACTAACTGTAAGTCGCTCTGGATAAGAGTGTCTGCTAAATGACTAAAATGTCAAATGTAATGTATACAGAAGATAGCCCTATTTGGTAAAAGACCAAGTCCATATTATGGCAAGAACAGCTCAAAAAAGCAAAGAGAAACTACAGTCCATCATTACTTTAAGACATGAAGGTCAGTCAATACGGAATATTTCAAGAACTTTTAAAGTTTCTTCAAGTGCAGTCGCAAAAACCATAAAGCGCTATGATGAAACTGGCTCTCTTGAGGACCGCCACAGGAATGGAAGATCCAGAGTTACCTCTGCTGCAGAGGATAAGTTAAATAAAGTTACCAGCCTGTTACAGGAGGGGGTCGCAGTTCCGGAGCGACCCACTAGGTGTCATCCTCCGACAACCTTATGCACCTCCTCACTCACAGTCTGGACTAATCAGTATCCTATTGGTGTCACCTGTGTCTATCTGTTCACCTGTGTATTTATGCCCTCACTTCCCTGTGTTCCCTTAGTCAGTTTTCTCTGTTAGTTTCTCTATGTCCAGCAGTACTACTCAGTGTCTGATCAGAGACCTATGTACAGGTACTTGAGAAGTGTTCTCCCTGTTTCGTTATTTGTTTCAGTCGTAGGTAGTATTTCGTATTTTGGCTGTCAGCCGGTTTTTGGAGACTTATTTGCTCCGACTTTCTTTTATCGTGATAAGTCCGTTATTTTGTATTCTGGCTTCGGGACCACCAGTAAAGATCCTTGTTTCACCATCTCTGCCTACTGCCTACTGTCTATCCTGCACCGCACCTGGGTCACACCTCACACCAACCCTTACACCAGCCTCAGAAATCGCAGCCCAAATAAATGCTTCACAGAGTTCAAGTAACAGACACATCTCAACATCAACTGTTCAGAGGGGACTGTGTGAATCAGGCCTTCATGGTCGAATTGCTGCAAAGAAACCACTACTATTTATTTTTATTTATTTTTATTTAACCTTTATTTAACCAGGTAAGCCAGTTGAGAACAAGTTCTCATTTACAACTGCGACCTGGCCAAGATAAAGCAAAGCAGTGCGATAAAAAACAACAACACTGAGTTACATATGGGGTAAACAAAACAAAGTCAAAAATACAACAGAAAATATATATACAGTGTGTGCAAATGTAGCAAGTTATGGAGGTAAGGCAATAAATAGGCCATAGTGCAAAATAATTACAATTTAGTTTTAACACTGGAATGATAAATGTGCAAGAGATGATGTGCAAATAAAGATACTGTGGTGCAAATTAGCAAAATAAATAACAATATGGGGATGAGGTAGTTGGGTGGGCTAATTTCAGATTGGCTGTGTACAGGTGCGGTAAGCTGCTCTGACAACTGATGCTTAAAGTTAGTGAGGGAGATAAGAGTCTCCAGCTTCAGAGATTTTTGCAGTTCGTTCCAGTCATTGGCAGCAGAGAACTGGAAGGAATGGCGGCCAATGAGCTAAGATAAGGCAGGGATTTGCCTAGCAGTGATTTATAGATGACCTGGAGCCAGTGGGTTTGGCGACGTATATGTAGTGAGGACCAGCCAACAAGAGCATACAGGTCACAGTGGTGGGTAGTATATGGGGCTTTGGTGACAAAACGGATGGCACTGTGATAAACTACATCCAATTTACTGAGTAGAGTGTTGGGGGCTATTTTGTAAATGACATCGCCGAAGTCAAGGATCGGTAGGATAGTCAGTTTTACGAGGGCATGTTTGGCAGCATGAGTGAAGGAGGCTTTGTTGCGAAATAGGAAGTCAATTCTAGATTTAACTTTGGATTGGAGATGCTTAATGTGAGTCTGGAAGGATAGTTTACAGTCTAACCAGACACTTAGGTATTTGTAGTTGTCCACATACTCTAGGTCAGACCCGCCGAGAGTAGTGATTCTAGTCGGGTGGGCGGGTGCCAGCAGCGTTCGATTGAAGAGCATGCATTTAGTTTTACTAGTGTTTAAGAGCAGTTGGAGGCTACGGAAGGAGTGTTGTATGGCATTGAAGCTCGTTTGGAGGTTTGTTAACACAGTGTCCAATAGAGGGCCAGATGTATACAAAATGGTGTCGTCTGCGTAGAGGTGGATCTGAGAGTCACCAGCAGCAAGAGCGACATCATTGATATACACAGAGAAAAGAGTCGGCCCGAGAATTGAACCCTGTGGCACCCCCATAGAGACTGCCATAGGTCCAGACAACAGGCCCTCCGATTTGACACACTGAACTCTATCTGAGAAGTAGTTGGTGAACCAGGCGAGGCAGTAATTTGAGAAACCAAGGCTATTTAGTCTGCCAATGATTAGCCAACCACAACATCCATTCGGTTGCAGCTAGCTAGTTGCGATGATCCGGTGTTAAAGGTCCAGTGATTCAGTGATTCCGGCAGAAAATCCAATATGTTCTGGGTCGATAACAAACTGTGCAGACTGGACGATAATAATCCAGGCTAGAGTTGGCTGGTAGGTAGTGCAGGCCACGGACAATGGTGAAAAAAACCTGCTGACGGTGGCTAATAGCAAGTAGCTAGTTAGCTGGCTACTCCCGCCCGGTAGACAGAGAGGTAGATAGCCGGGATATGGGCCTGGCTCGAGGCTAGCTCAAGGCTAACTTGTGCTTGCTTCGGGGGCAGTGGTGATTAGCCAACAGCAACATCCATTCGGTTGGGGCTAGCTGGTTGCGATCCGGTGTTAAGGTCCAATGATTCAGTTATTCCAGCAGAAAATCTGATGTTCTGGGTGAAAACCGCTAAAGGTGGCTAATAGCAAGTAGCTAGTTAGCTGGCTAGCTAGTTTCAACTGGAGATTGTAGATAAAAGGTAAGTAAATAATAGAATCCGTTCCACATTGAGTGAGGCGGGTTGCAGGAAAGTATCTTTAGTAGAAGGATGAAAAGTGTGATAGGGGAATATATACAACAAAATACAAAAAAAATTAGAAAAACTGGCTATTTACACGGACACACAAGAGTACACGACCGCACTGCTACGCCATCTTGGACACCAATAAGAAGAATAGACCTGCTTGGGCCAAGAAACACGAGCAATGGACATTAGACCGGTAGAAATTTGTCCTTCAGATTTTTGGTTCCAACCACGGTGTCTTTGTGAGATGCGGTGTGGGTGAACGGATGATCTCCGCATGTGTATTTCCCACCATAAAGCATGGAGGAGGTGTTATGGTGTGGGGGATTTGCTGGTGACACTGTCTGTGATGTATTTATAATTCAAGGCACACTTAACCAGCATGGCTACCACAGCATTCTGCAGCGATACGCCATACCATCTGGTTTGGGCTTAGTGGGACTATCATTTGTTTTTCAACAGGACAATGATCCAACACACCTCCAGGTTGTGTAAGGGTTATTTGACCAAGAAGGAGAGTGATGGATTGCTGCATCAGATGACCTGGCCTCCACAATCTCCCGACATCAACCCAATTGGGATGGTTTGGGATGAGTCGGACCGCAGAGTGAAGGAAAAGCAGCCAACAAGTGCTCAGCATATTTGGGAACTCCTTCAAGACTGTTGGAAAAGCATTCCAGGTGAAGCTGGTTGAGAGAATGCCAAGAGTGTGCAAAGCTGTCATCAAGGCAAAGGCTGGCTATTTGAAGAATCTCAAATATAAAATATATTTTGATTTGTTTAACACGTTTTTGGTTACTACATGATTCCATATTTGTTATTTCATAGTTTTGATGTCTTCACTATTATTCTACAATGTAGAAAATAGTTCAAAATAAAGAACAACCCTTGAATGGGTAGGTGTGTCCAAACTTTTGATTGGTTCTGTATACTGTATGTGTGTGTGTGTATTTGTGTGTATGTGTGTGTGTGAGTTCGCACTTGCGTGTGTGTGTGTGTTCATCTGTATTCATCTGCATGGTAAACACAGAGGCTAATGCCTAGCCTCCAAATGAGATAGGTCAGTTTGATTGATTTGTGGCAAATTACGTCTGATATAGACTCTGTCGGGGCTTTAAAGCTCCACTGTGCTGATCGCCTGAGTGCATGGTTTCAGTGTTTGCATTATAGATGGTTTTTGTTTGAGGGAAACTATGGAGTACAGTATGTGGCTCTCCTCAGGTTCTCAGCTGAATTGAAATGTTCTTAATGTAAATAGTATATTATACACTGATACTGAGAGAGAAATGTAATTTTCATACCCAATCATCATTTACATTTTCATAGTAATAGCCCAACACAAGGTCATAACTAAAGCATTTGTTTTGGGGGAAATAATAATCTGTGTTTGCCTAATAACATTTTTCAACATAACTATTTCAAGGGACAGCATAGGGTGAAGTGGAGGCCTGAAGTGATAAGAAGTTCTAATGCAATTTCTGTGGTGAGGGATTTAGAAGGAGTCAGGCGCAGGAGGGTAAATCACAGAATAAACGGTTTATTCCGTAACACAGCGGTACGCAGCAATGCGTCAAAACACTCCAGTGAGGAAATACGGTGCACTGGAAAACAACAAGGCACACGGGTGAATATCCCGGCAATACAAAATACAAAGCGCTCCACCGCGCTAATCGAACCTCCACAATAAACAATCACACACAAAGACAAGGGGGCAGAGGGAACACTTATACAGATACTGATGAGGGGATATGAACCAGGTGTGTGTAATAAACAAGACAAATGGAATGATGAGATGAGGAGCGGCAGTGGCTAGAAGGCCGGTGACGACGAACGTCGAAGACTGTCCGAACAAGGAGAGAAGGCAGCTTCGGAGGAAGTCGTGACAATTTCAGATTCAACTGTTGTTTAATATTCACTGGGGCATGCTTCATATGAGACACAGTAGAGCAAACACTAAACAATTAATCCAAATAATGTCCTTCATCTCTCTCTCTCTCTCTCTCTCTCTCTCTCTCTCTCTCTCTCTCTCTCTCTCTCTCTCTCTCTCTCTCTCCCCTGCATCTACCATAACCCCTCTTTTTGCACCATTCAGCCTGTGTGTTATTAATGTAGAGCCTGTTCCTTCTCAACGACAGATCAACGGGGGGAGAGATCAACCTGCTCCATTTGCTGTGAAATAAACCATCCACTACCTCACCCTAAATTAGTACTGTATGCCATGTGGAGATTGTGAGAGTACACATCACATTATTCCACTTCAGACATGTTTTTTCACTGTTTATTGTCTAACAAACAAAGTTTTACGGTTGACAAAATCAGAGTAGTCGTCCTATTACATTTGACTGCTGCTCAGGAACAGTTATAGCAAAGCCAAGAACATCTCGTAACAGGATAAATTGAGAGTGTGGAGGAAGCCGTGAGTGCATTATAATTTGGTAAAAAGCTGTATAGCGTTTTATAGTGCTATAGTCTGCGTGTGGGGAGAGAGAGAGAGACAGAGAGAGAGAACGAGAGAGATAGAGAGAGAGAGAGAGAGAGAGAGAGAGAGAGAGAGAGAGAGAGAGAGAGAGAGAGAGAGAGAGAGAGAGAGAGAGAGAGAGAGAGAGAGAGAGCGAGAGCGCTCACAAGTTTGTTTGTGGTGGTAAGAGTCTTTTTGGCTGCCGCGGTGGCCATGCTAAGGCACAGCTTGCAACGGAGGCAGGGCCCATTGTCAAGAGCCTCTACTGCTGATGTCAGCTCTTCTGGCTTCTGGCTCTTTTATTCTGGGTGATTGCGTGCCCTTTCTTAGGCACTCCAGTCTTGCTTCACAGGGATGATTTATCTGCTTTTTAGTGGACAGGGAAGATTAAAAAACATAAGACGGGCTTCAGAGTTCAAAGGCATTACTTTAGCGGGGCCAATTGACCATTTGGGGAAATTCCATATTGCAGAGATATTATGGAGATATTGTGGAGATATTATGGAGATATTGTGGAGATATTATGGAGATATGGTGGAGATATTGTGGAGATATTATGGAGATATTATGCAGATATTGTGGAGATATTATGGAGATATTGTGGAGATATTGTGGAGATATTGTGGAGATGTTGTTTGCAGTGGAATTGTAATGCTCATAATGGAAAATGAAAGTGCAGCAATATTGAGGAGGGTAGGAGGGTAGTTGGTGGATTTCATAATTTACATTTTCATAGTAGTAGCCCATAACTAAAGCATTTGTTTTGGGTGAAATAATAATCTGTGTTTGCCCAAACATTTTTTTCAACATAACTATTTAAAGGGTCAGCATAGGGTGAAGTGGAGGCCTGAATTGATGTTAGCTTGTAAAGGAAAATAAGAAGTTGTAATGCAATTTCAGATTAAACTGTTGTTTAATATTCACTGGGACATGCTTCATATGAGACACAGTAGAGCAAACACTAAACAATGAATCCAAATAATGTCCTTCATCTCTCTCTCTCTCTCTCTCTCTCTCTCTCTCTCTCTCTCTCTTCTCTCCTCTCTCTCTCTCTCTCTCTCTCTCTCTCTCTCTCTCTCTCTCTCTCTCTCCATCCCTCTCACAATATCTCTCTCTCTCTCTCTCTCTCTCTCTCTCTCTCTCTCTTTCTCCCTCTCTCTCTCCCTCTCTCCAAGTCCTCTCTCCATCCCTGTCTCCCTGCCTTCTCCCTTTCTTTCTTTCTTTCTTTCTTTCTTTCTTTCTTTCTTTCTTTCTTTCTTTTTCTTTCTTTCTTTCTCTTTCTTTCTTTCTTTCTTTCTTTCTTTCTTTCTTTCTTTCTTTCTTTCTTTCTTTCTTTCTGTCTTTTACCGTCTGTCATCGTAGTGATTAGTGCCTGCCCTGACCCGAGCAGGCAGCACAAAGCTTCCGTCGGATGGCCAGGTTAAACTTTTACAAGATCGGGTCATGTCGGGTCAAATTACCCAATTTCCCTCGGCTGTCTTCGGCAGCAAGGCTTTTGTTCCAACTCAGCTAAAAAAGAAAGAAAAACTGTACTGTGTAACACTGGCTGGAAAATATGAATCCTGCCAAACATGTGCCAGCAGCGGCAGCCCACAGCTCACAGCAGGGCCTTTGTCCGCCAACTGCCCTGCTTTACAAGCTGCACACCTGGAGCAGGGAAGTGGGGAAGTTGGAAAGATAAAGGAGAGACCGGAGCGGGAGCGGCCCACTCACTCCACATGCAGGCTAAAGGGTCATTAGTAGGACTGCTCCAGCATGCTCCCACCCTCCCTCTGTAATTATTCACTGCTTAATGGAGTTACATCAGGCCCAATCAGCCCAATGTTGATTCTTTGTCCCTTTCTGAATTTTCATTACAATGAAAGGCGGTTTAGAAAAATTTGAGAATGGAAGCCATCGCTTCCAGGTTTAGTGAAGGATAACGGCATATAATCGCCTCAAGTCATTTTCTCCTGTTTTGTCTCAAGTAATTAACATATGCGCTACACAGTCTCTCCTCTCCTCTCCTCTCCTCTCCTCTCCTCTCCTCTCCTCTCCTCTCCTCTCCTCTCCTCTCCTCTCCTCTCCTCTCCTCTCCTCTCCTCTCCTCTCCTCTCCTCTCTCTCTCCTCTCCTCTCCTCTCCTCTCCTCTCTCCGTTTCTGTCAGCTCTGCACTACCAGAAAACATGGTTCTCATTAGCAACAAAAACAACGCAGAGAAACCCATATGTCAAAACAAGTGCACTTTATTTTCTTTATGAACAGTTCTGACAAAACAACCACAACAAATGAGGGGGAAACTGAGGGGAAATTCTAATGTAATTCTAATGTATCTGAATGTGCTCTGACGTACTGGGATGCACTGCTCTTTGCCTTCACCATATACAAAATAATAGTTATTTTTAGATTTTCTTTATTTTATATACGAATCTGGAATTTATTTGAATAATTTACTGATGGGATTTTATGAGTTCTTTGAAAAATATTAATTTAGATGTTCGATAAGAGAACATAGTTGTGACTTTCAATGTTAAATATAAGCTAGTTAATATTTCATGGCTGTAATTAAGAGCAGTACGTGTGAGAATGAATACATATATTAATCACACAATAAAAACAAGATATGAATTGGAATTGACGGAACTTACTTTTTGAATTGAATAAGATGATCAGGAAAATACTTGTTACAACACTTCTGAAACTATTATTGAAACATTATAAAATGCATTTTTTAAGTAATAATACTATGTCAAAAATAGTAGCATTTTGTTGAAGTAACACAATTTAAAAAAGAAATTCTGTCAAAACGATTAGAATCAGAATTATTTGAGGGTAAATTATACTTCAGAACCTTTATCATAAATTCTATGAAATATGCTCAGAAAATGTAAGATATAGATTCAAAGTCAATTAAAAACCATCAACCTGTTCGATATAAATAACATCTGCATAAAATATGCACTGACCGAAGACAGACTCTCCCTCCCTGTGTAGGATTGAAGTGTCACCTCTCCAGGACAGACCAACCGACCAAGGTGACCAGGGGATTAAATGGACTTTGTTAACCCAGAAACTGATCCTTGACCCAGGGCTGCTGCTCTGTCCTCTCCACCCTCTCCTATCCTCTCCCCTCTCCCTCCTCTGTGTCCTCAACACTGGTTCACTGTGAAATATCCTTTAACAGTTGTTTTATGCCCCCCCCCACCCAAAAAAAATTGATCGAAACAACCGTCTAATCCATTTTGAATTGTATGTATTGTTTCGCACCAGGATTTCAATCTAAACCTGGTCCTCAAACAAAGGGCCATTATTAAAAGAAAAGGCCATAGGGAAATAATTGGCTGCTGTACAAACAAACAGGGAACAAGCGAATCAAGCAACATAGCTAACCCTGTAAAATAAATTGACTAGAGTAAATAGTGTGTCGTTTTTTCGAAGGAGCCTGCCATTGCCTCGTTGTGATGAAGTATATAGATATGCAATTTCCACGGCCAGAGGCAAGCCCAATAAACTTCATAATAAAGTGTGCAGGTTAACAGTGGGGTTACTTTCACCTAGCTCCCCCATAACTATAAATACTGGAGCTAACGGGCTCCTCGCATCCAGCCCAGAGGGTTATTTATTGCCCAAAGCACCTACACGATGGACCCCGTACCAGCACAGTGTTGTAGCACAGTGTATATTTTATAGCCCTCTTTTAAGATTATATTGTCCTAGGTATAGTGCTAATCAATATGTGCATATTGGACATGTAGACGTTGTTGTTCCATATTGAAGTGAGACAAACTTCATTAAACCATTCCAATAAGGCAACAGGGTTTATTTAGTCTGCTAAGGGCATTTCATTATTAGCCGGTGTGATGTGATATTATTACTTGAACTGCCCCCACCCCTGACTGTCACCCCCACCCCTGACTGTCACCCCCACCCCTTATTGTCACCTCCACCCCCACCCCCACCCCTGACTGTCACCCCCACCCCTGACTGTCATCCCCACCCCTGATTGTCACTCCTACCCCCACCCCTGACTGTCACCTCTACCCCCGCCCATAACTGTCACCCCGCCCCCACCCCTGACTGTCACCCCCAACCCCACCCCCGCCCCAGACTGTCACCCTGTCTCCCAATGATCACAACATGAACCTGTGATCTCTTTTCTATTGCACTGGGGTAGAAAGACATGATCATTTCCGTTGTTTATCACTATACTGATGGTCCCGGCCAGACCTGGTTTCTCACTGGGGAGAGAAGACATGAGAATTCTGTTGTTTATCACTTATACTGATGGTCCCAGCCAGGCCTGGTTCTCACTGGGGGAGAAAGACATGATCATTCTGTTGTTTATCACTTATACTGATGGTCCCGGCCAGGCCTGGTGGCGGGGGGTGGTTTGGGGCCTAGTGTGCCTGTCTGCCGGCTCTCTTTGAGAGAGGGGTTGAGGATGATTACTGCTGGGGGCTGGGAGGACAGGGGGAGGTTGTCAGGCCGGGTGGGAAGTGACTGGAGGAGGAGCGGGGGTCTCTGTAGGGACTTATTTATTTACAGTGGCAGACTGTGCATTTTCTGTCTGTCTGTAGGGGGTGCAGTACATCCAGCTGGCCCCTTGGCTCCGTGGTTTGCCTGTGTGTTGTGTCACCCCATGGCTTGCTGTGTGTCAAGACAAAGAGAGAGGGAGAGAGAGAAATGGATAGAGAGAGAGAGAGTGAGAACAGGGAGAGGGAGCGAGAGACAGAGAGAGAGAGAGAGAGCGAGAGAGAGAGAGAGAGAGAGAGAGAGAGAGAGAGAGAGAGAGAGAGAGAGATGGCACAGCCACAGAGAGGTGAGATCGGGACTCTGCCACTGTCACAGTCAGCCCAAAGAGAAAAGTGTCGGAAGACACTGTTGTGTTATGTAAAATAAAGTGAACTTCTTTGTCCATGCTAAAAACACAGAGTAAAAATGTGGTTGCTTATTTTTTACCAACATTTAATTGTATATTTTCAATAAATAACAACAGAAATCATACAACATAAACACTAAACACTAAATACAAAATACATAAAACAACAGCGATGTCCAGGACTTCCAAAAATAAAACATGTTAGAATAGCAATTAAGACAATAATGGTTGTAGTCTACTTCTCTTTCTCTTTAACGGTTGTCTTTTTTTTTGTGGTTGCTTTTATTCATGGTTGGTTACATATCGACTTGTCTCTGCACACACCATGTATCTTGATCAAATAGTTAATTGATTTGAAGTGGTATATTGTGAGGAATGCTCTTTGAAGTTTCACTGAGGTAGACTACAACATGCAATAATACAAGGTAATCCATATTGAGTAGGCTAGCATACAAGATCGTCTTTAAAAATTACATAATGTGTTTCAACATGAAAAATGTAATGACATACTGTAGCCTTGGGATGCTCATGTTGATTTTTGATAGGGAAGGTTCTATACGGTCTGTATTCCCACAAGGCTTTCAAAATGTATTCCAATTCCAACACTGCTTATCTCTCCTCTCTCTCTCTCTCTCTCTCTCTCTCTCTCTCTCTCTCTCAATTCAATTCAATTCAATTTCAATTCAATTTAAGGGCTTTATTGGCATGGGGAAACGTTATGTTAACATTGCCAAAGCAAGTGAAGTAGATAGTAAACAAAGTGAGATAAACAATAAATATTAACAGTAAACATTACACTCAGAAGTTCCAAATAATAAAGACATTTCAAATGTCATATTATGTATATATACAGTGTTGTAACAATGTGCAAATAGTTAAAGTACAAATGGGAAAATAAATAAACATAAATATGGGTTGTATTTACAATGTTGTTTGTTCTTCACTGGTTGCCCTTTTCTTGTGGCAACAGGTCACAAATCTTGCAGCTGTGATGGCACACTGTGGTTTTTCACCCAGTAGATAAGGGAGGTTTATCAAAATTGGGTTTGTTTTCAAATTATTTGTGGATCGCTGTAATCTGAGGGAAATATGTGTCTCTAATATGGTCATTCATTTGGCAGGAGGTTAGGAAGTGCAGCTCAGTTTCCACCTCATTTTGTGGGCAGTGTGCACATAGCCCTGTCTTCTCTAGAGAGCCAGGTCTGCCTACGGCAGCCTTGCTCAATAGCAAGGCTATGCTCACTGAGTCTGTACATAGTCAAAGCTTTCCTTAAGTTTGGGTCAGTCACAGTGGTCAGGTATTCTGTCACTGTGTATTCTCTGTTTAGGGCCAAATAGCATTCTAGTTTGCTCTGTTTTTTTGTTTGTTCTTTCCAATGTGTCAAGTAATTCTCTTTTTGTTTTCTCATGATTTGGTTGGGTGTAAATGTGTTGTTGATGTTGTCCTGGCGCTCTGAGGTCTGTTTGTGTTTGTGAACAGAGCCCCAGGACCAGCTTACTTAGGGGACTCTTCTCCATGTTCGTCCTCTCTGTAGGTTATGGCTTTGTTATGGAAGGTTTGGGGATCGCTTCCTTTTAAGTTGTTATAGAATTTAACGGCTCTTTTCTGGATTTTGATAATTAGCGGGTATTGGCCTAATTCTGCTCTGCATGCATTATTTTGTGTTTTTCGTTGTACACAGAGGATATTTTTGCAGAATTCTGCATGCAGAGTCTCAATTTGGTGTTTGTCCCATTTTTGTGAATTCTTGGTTGGTGAGCGGGACCCCAGACCTCACAACCATAAAGGGCAATGGGTTCTATAACTGATTCAAGTATTTTTAGCCAGATCCTAATTGGTATGTCAAATTTTATGAACCTTTTGATGGCATAGAAGGCCCTTCTTGCCTTGTCTCTCAGATCGTTCACAGCTTTGTGGAAGTTACCTGTGGCGCTGATGTTTAGGCCGAGGTATGTATAGTTTTTTGTTGTGTGTTCTAGATGGAATTTGTATTTGTGGTCCTGGCAACTGGGACCTTTTTTGGAACACCATTATTTTTGTTTTTACTGAGATTTACTGTCAGGGCCCAGGTCTGACAGAATCTGTGCAGAAGATCTAGGTGCTGCTGTAGGGCCCTCCTTGGTTGGTAACAGAAGCACCAGATCATCAGCAAACAGTAGACATTTGACTTCAGATTCTGAAGGGTGAGGCCGGGTGCTGCAGACTGTTCTAGTGCCCTCGCCAATTCGTTTGATATATATGTTTTAGAGGGTAGGGCTCAAGCTGCATCCCTGTCTCACCCCACGGCCTTGTGGAAAGAAATGTTTTTTTTGGGCAATTTTAACCACGCACATTTGTTGTTTGTGTACATTTTATAATGTCGTATGTTTTTCACCCAACCCCACTCTCCATCAATTTGTATAGCAGAACCTCATGCCAAATTGAGTCAAAAGCTTTTTTTGATAATCAACAAAGCATGAGAAGACTTTGCATTTCTTTTGGTTTGTTTGTTTGTAAATTAGGGTGTGCAGGGTGAATACGTGGTCTGTCGTACGGTAATTTGGTAAAAAGCCAATTAGACATTTGCTCAGGTACATTGTTTTCACTGAGGAAATGAACTAGTCTGCTGTTAATGAT
>NW_028156212.1:0-31715 GCF_964263955.1 Coregonus lavaretus | reverse complement strand
TGCGTGAATAGCCCAACATGTTGGGTTGTTGGGATAACCCAAACATGGGTTAATACAACCATCAGTTGGGTATTTTTTCTCTCATGCTGGGTTGACCTAGCAGCTGGGTCTTTAAAAAAAATGTATAATCCTTAGATTACATTCAGTAGGCGTGGCTTATTAGGGGCATGTTTTACAGATAGATCTTATTGGCCACCCGTGAGAGTAAATGTCATTCCTGTTCATCATGCTAAGTTTACATACTGACACTTTTATTTGCCTAAAAAATGTCATTGTTTGATCAGAACAGATTAACAGGAATATAATTTATAATTATAATTAACCCTGCTCTAATGATAACCCTGCTCTTTTTAAACAATAGAAAAGGCCTCGTTGGACCCCCCCCCTTCCCCCCCCCTTCCTGCCAATAAGGAGTCACTTTGACTCCAACATTCTAACAGTCTAATAAATAATTTTGAAAAAGAATCACTTGGGTATCATTAGAATACAACAAGTTAATATTTCAAATAACACAATAGCATTTTCATTACTTTATGTAATTGTAGGCTGTCTGTTGCAGTGTGCATGGAACCCTGGTTATCCTTGAAAAAAAAGGTTTTGAAATAGAGCTCATCTCTTCAATTTTGAGAGTTACTTGGCAATGGAAAGTGTTTTGGGAACCTCAGAATCTGCTCTTTCTGATACTACATTTATATAGAACTCTAAATGTCTTACCTGAATGTGACTCAGTAGGAGAATTTGAAAAGGTCACTTTTTTGGGGGAAAAATAATGACTTATAAAACAAGTTCTGCTTGTGATATTGGACCTTCTAACAATATACAGTGGGGAAAAAAGTATTCAGTCAGCCACCAATTGTGCAAGTTCTCCCACTTAAAAAGATGAGAGAGGCCTGTAATTTTCATCATAGGTACACATCAACTATGACAGACAAATTGAGAAAAAAAATCCAGAAAATCACATTGTAGGATTTTTTATGAATTTATTTGCAAATTATGGTGGAAATAAGTATTTGGTCACCTACAAACAAGCAAGATTTCTGGCTCTCACAGACCTGTAAATTCTTCTTTAAGAGGCTCCTCTGTCCTCCACTCGTTACCTGTATTAATGGCACCTGTTTGAACATGTTATCAGTATAAAAGACACCTGTCCACGACCTCAAACAGTCACACTCCAAACTCCACTATGGCCAAAGAGCTGTCAAAGGACACCAGAAACAAAATTGTAGACCTGCACCAGGCTGGGAAGACTGAATCTGCAATAGGCAAGCAGCTTGGTTTGAAGAAATCAACAGTGGGAGCAATTATTAGGAAATGGAAGACATACAAGACCACTGATAATCTCCCTCGATCTGGGGCTCCACGCAAGATCTCACCCTGTGGAGTACAAATGATCACAAGAACGGTGAGCAAAAATCCCAGAACCACACAGGGGGACCTAGTGAATGACCTGCAGAGAGCTGGGACCAAAGTAACAAAGCCTACCATCAGTAACACACTACGCCGTCAGGGACTCAAATCCTGCAGTGTCAGACGTGTCCCCCTGCTTAAGCCAGTACATTTCAGAATGTGTGTGTGTGTGTGTGTGTGTGTGTGTGTGTGTGTGTATGTATGTATGTGTGTGTGTGTGTGTGTGTGTGTGTGTGTGTGTGTGTGTGTGTATGTATGTGTGTGTGTGTGTGTGTGTGTGTGTGTGTAGTGTGTGTGTGTGTTGTGTGTGTGTGTGTGTGTGTGTGTGTGTGTGTGTGTGTGTGTGTGTGTGTGTGTGTGTGTGTGTGTGTGTGTGTGTGTGTGTGGTGTATGTGTGTGTGTGTGTGTGTGTGTGTGTGTGTGTGTGTGTGTGTCTGTGTGTGTGTGTGTGTGTGTGTGTGTGTGTGTGTGTGTGTGTGTGTGTGTGTGTGTGTGTGTGTGTGTGTGTGTGTGTGTGTGTGTGTGTGTGTTTGTGTGTGTATGTGTGTGTGTGTGTGTGTGTGTGTGTGTGTGTCTGTGTGTGTGTAGTGATCCATCAATCTGCTTTGGACAAGGACACCTCAAAGCCGCTGCAGTCTAAACAGTAGTGCTGGCTAGCCGGAGACACTGCGAATAATACGGATTGGAGACAAGCGTTTCCCGCTTTACGTGTGATCGGGAGAGCATGTGTGCTCCTGTGTGTGCCTTTGGGGACCCGGTCTGTCTTTGGGGATGTGGTGTGTGTCTTTGGGGATGTGGTGTGTGTCTTGGGGATGAGGTGTGTCTTGGGGATGTGGTGTGTGTCTTTGGTGTGTGGTGTGTCTTTGGGGATGTGGTGTGTGTCTTTGGGGACCCGGTCTGTCTTTGGGGATGTGGTGTGTGTCTTTTGGGGATGAGGTGTGTCTTTGGGGATGTGGTGTGTGTCTTTGGGGATGTGGTGTGTGTCTTTGGGGATGTGGTGTGTGTCTTTGGGGACCCGGTCTGTCTTTGGGGATGTGGTGTGTGTCTTTGGGGATGAGGTGTGTGTCTTTGGGGATGAGGTGTGTGTCTTTGGGGATGAGGTGTGTGTCTTTGGGGATGTGGTGTGTGTCTTTGGGGATGAGGTGTGTGTCTTTGGGGATGAGGTGTGTCTTTGGGGATGTGGTGTGGTCTTTGGGGATGTGGTGTGTGTCTTTGGGGATGTGGTGTGTGTCTTTGGGGACCCGGTCTGTCTTTGGGGATGTGGTGTGTGTCTTTGGGGATGTGGTGTGTGTCTTTGGGGATGTGGTGTGTGTCTTTGGGGATGCGGTGTGTGCCTTTGGGGATGTGGTGTGTGTCTTTGGGGATGTGGTGTGTGCCTTTGGGGATGTGGTGTGTCTTTGGGGATGTGGTGTGTGTCTTTGGGGATGTGGTGTGTGTCTTTGGGGATGTGATGTGCCTTTGGGGATGTGGTGTGTGCCTTTGGGGATGCGGTGTGTGTCTTTGGGGATGTGGTGTGTGCCTTTGGGGATGTGGTGTGTGCCTTTGGGGATGTGGTGTGTGCCTTTGGGGATGTGGTGTGTGCCTTTGGGGATGCGGTGTGTGCCTTTGGGGATGTGGTGTGTGCCTTTGGGGATGTGGTGTGTGTCTTTGGGGATGTGGTGTGTGCCTTTGGGGATGTGGTGTGTGTCTTTGGGGACCCGGTCTGTCTTTGGGGATGTGGTGTGTGTCTTTGGGGATGAGGTGTGTGTCTTTGGGGATGAGGTGTGTGCCTTTGGGGATGTGGTGTGTGTCTTTGGGGATGTGGTGTGTGTCTTTGGGGACCCGGTCTGTCTTTGGGGATGTGGTGTGTGTCTTTGGGGATGAGGTGTGTGTCTTTGGGGATGAGGTGTGTGTCTTTGGGGATGAGGTGTGTGTCTTTGGGGATGAGGTGTGTGTCTTTGGGGATGCGGTGTGTGCCTTTGGGGATGTGGTGTGTGCCTTTGGGGATGTGGTGTGTGTCTTTGGGGATGTGGTGTGTGCCTTTGGGGATGTGGTGTGTGCCTTTGGGGATGTGGTGTGTGTCTTTGGGGATGTGGTGTGTGTCTTTGGGGATGTGGTGTGTGCCTTTGGGGATGTGGTGTGTGTCTTTGGGGATGTGGTGTGTCTTTGGGGATGAGGTGTGTGTCTTTGGGGATGTGGTGTGTGCCTTTGGGGATGTGGTGTGTGCCTTTGGGGATGTGGTGTGTGCCTTTGGGGATGAGGTGTGTGCCTTTGGGGATGTGGTGTGTGTCTTTGGGGATGTGGTGTGTGCCTTTGGGGATGTGGTGTGTGCCTTTGGGGATGTGGTGTGTGTCTTTGGGGATGTGGTGTGTGCCTTTGGGGATGTGGTGTGTGTCTTTGGGGATGTGGTGTGTCTTTGGGGATGAGGTGTGTGTCTTTGGGGATGTGGTGTGTCTTTGGGGATGAGGTGTGTGCCTTTGGGGATGTGGTGTGTGCCTTTGGGGATGTGGTGTGTGCCTTTGGGGATGAGGTGTGTGTCTTTGGGGATGTGGTGTGTGTCTTTGGGGATGTGGTGTGTGTCTTTGGGGATGTGATGTGTCTTTGGGGATGTGATGTGCCTTTGGGGATCTGGTGTGTCTTTGGGGATGTGGTGTGTGTCTTTGGGGATGTGGTGTGTGTCTTTGGGGATGTGATGTGTCTTTGGGGATGTGGTGTGTGTCTTTGGGGATCTGGTGTGTCTTTGGGGATGTGGTGTGTGTCTTTGGGGATGTGGCTTGTCTTTGGGGATGTGGTGTGTCTTTGGGGATGTGGTGTGTCTTTGGGGATCTGGTGTGTCTTTGGGGATGTGGTGTGTGTCTTTGGGGATGTGCTTGAGAAAGGGGCTGATTGAACACTGAATACATGGGATAAAAATTAACACATCTGGCGGTTTTCCTTTCCTGTCCTTCTGTCTCTCTGAGGTCTGCTTGACCGGTGGTTTGGTCAGTGTTTCTCAAACAGTTTTAAAACACAAGACTGAAAACCAAGAGACAACACTGTCCCGAGGGACCCTGCGGCTCTTGAGGTGGGGATAAAGGTGATATGAGATTGGTTGGTTACTTGGCCAAAGGTACAGTAATTGGTTCATTGTTTATCAAGGTTCAAGGTTCAGTTTGTTGGTCACATGTATTTTACATTCTTACTTACAACTGACCACGCCATAAAAGACAGAACATAAGTGATTAGTTATTGGTAACATGGCCATAGGTGATTGGTTATTGGTAATCTGGCCATAGATGATTAGCAATTGGTAACCTAACCATAGGTGATTGGCTATTGTTTTATCTGGCCATAAGTGATTGGTTACCTGCGATGACAGCCTTGTCTCCCATTACGCGTTCCACGAAGCCGGCATCAAGGTTCTGGAAGGCCTCATTGGTGGGAGCGAACAGGGTGAAGTGACCTGGCTGGCCCAGCTTGTCCATCACTCCTGAGGCCAAAGCTACAGCCTGGAGAGAGGATAGCAGGGTTAGTACTATAGATTAATACATACTACTACTACTACTACCATAACTACTACTACTACTACTACTACTACTACTACTAGTACTACTACTACTACAACTACTACTACTACTACTACTACTACTACAACTACTACTACTACTACTACTACTACTACTACTACTACTACTACTACTACTACTACTACTACTACTACTATTACTACAACTACTACTACTACTACTACTAATACTACTACTACCATAACTACTACTACTACTACTACAACTACTACTACTACTACTACTACCATAACTACTACTACTACTACTACTACTACTACTACTACTACTACTACTACTACTACTACCACTACTACTACTACTACTACTACTACTACTACTACTACTACTACTACTACAACAACAACAGCCTGGAGAGAGAGGAAAGTACTAGAAGTACATGAACGAACAGATTACACCTGAGGCATTATAGGACAGCACGTATTGTGTCAGGTACGTATGCTGAATGATTCAACGTTACAGGGATATAATAGTGATAGTCAGTTTACAGTCAGGTACGTACGCTGAAGGAGGAGAGGTTGTCATCAACTTCCATGGCATCCTGGATGGTGTTGCCCACGGCAGTGATGACACGGTCGATGACATGAACCACTCCATTGGTAGCCACCTGGTTACCATGGATAATCCTGGCACAGTTCACCGTGACGATCTACAAAAGGAGAGCGATTGGTTAATTTATCGATTGGTTTAAGTGAATAGAATCCTTTTTTTGTCCACTTAAAAATGCACTCCAGGATCTTAAGCACACCAAATTTGTATGATATGTTGCGAATTGGGTTCATAACATATCATACGAATTGCAAAAATATATACAGTACCAGTCAAACGTTTGGACACACCTACTCATTCAAGGGTTTTTCTTTATTTTTACTATTTTCTAAATTGTAGAATAATAGTGAACACATCAAAACTATGAAATAACACATATGGAATCATGTAGTAACCAAAAAAGTGTTAAACAAATCAAAATATATATTATATTTGAGATTCTTCAAAGTAGCCACCCTTTACCTTGATGACAGCTTTCCAAACTTTTGACTGGTACTGTATATATATACAGTGGGGAGAACAAGTATTTGATACACTGCCGATTTTGCAGGTTTTCCTACTTACAAAGAATGTAGAGGTCTGTAATTTTTATCATATGTACACTTCAACTGTGAGAGACAGAATCTAAAACAAAAATCCAGAAAATCACATTGTATGATTTTTAAGTAATTCATTTGCATTTTATTGCATGACATAAGTATTTCATATATCAGAAAAGCAGAACTTAGTATTTGGTACAGAAACCTTTGTTTGCAATTACAGAGATCATACGTCTCCTGTAGGTCTTGACCAGGTTTGCACACACTACAGCAGGGATTTTGGCCCACTCCTCCATACAGACCTTCTCCAGATCCTTCAGGTTTCGGGGCTGTCGCTGGGCAATACGGACTTTCAGCTCCCTCCAAAGATTTTCTATTGGGTTCAGGTCTGGAGACTGGCTAGGCCACTCCAGGACCTTGAGATGCTTCTTACGGAGCCACTCCTTAGTTGCCCTGGCTGTGTGTTTCGGGTCGTTGTCATGCTGGAAGACCCAGCCACGACCCATCTTCAATGCTCTTACTGAGGGAAGGAGGTTGTTGGCCAAGATCTCGCGATACATGGCCCCATCCATCCTCCCCTCAATACGGTGCAGTCGTCCTGTCCCCTTTGCAGAAAAGAATCCCCAAAGAATGATGTTTCCACCTCCATGCTTCACGGTTGGGATGGTGTTCTTGGGGTTGTACTCATCCTTCTTCTTCCTCCAAACACAGCGAGTGGAGTTTAGACCAAAAAGCTAAATTTTTGTCTCATCAGACCACATGACCTTCTCCCATTCCTCCTCTGGATCATCCAGATGGTCATTGGCAAACTTCAGACGGGCCTGGACATGCACTGGCTTGAGCAGGGGGACCTTGCGTGCGCTGCAGGATTTTAATCCATGACGGCGTAGTGTGTTACTAATGGTTTTCTTTGAGACTGTGGTCCCAGCTCTCTTCAGGTCATTGACCAGGTCCTGCCGTGTAGTTCTGGGCTGATCCCTCACCTTCCTCATGATCATTGATGCACCACGAGGTGAGATCTTGTATGGAGCCCCAGACCGAGGGTGATTGACCGTCATCTTGAACTTCTTAAATTTTCTAATAATTGCGCCAACAGTTGTTGCCTTCTCACCAAGCTGCTTGCCTATTGTCCTGTAGCCCATCCCAGCCTAGTGCAGGTCTACAATTCTACAATGTCCTTACACAGCTCTCTGGTCTTGGCCATTGTGGAGAGGTTGGAGTCTGTTTGATTGAGTGTGTGGACATGTGTCTTTTATACAGGTAATGAGTTCAAACAGGTGCAGTTAATACAGGTAATGAGTGGAAAACAGGAGGGCTTCTTAAAGAAAAACTAACAGGTCTGTGAGAGCCGGAATTCTTACTGGTTGGTAGGTGATCAAATACTTCTGTCAATGCAAATTAATTACTTAAAAATCATACAATGTGATTTTCTGGATTTTTGTTTTAGATTCCGTCTCTCACGGTTGAAGTGTACCTATGATAAAGAATTACAGACCTCTACATTCTTTGTAAGTAGGAAAACCTCCAAAATCGGCAGTGTATCAAATACTTGGTTTTTAGAAGAGGTACATTGAACATCTACATACTGTAGATTAAGCCAGATGGAGTTTCTACCATATTGTTTACACTATTCAATCTTGTAAGATCTGATATATTTATTTTACTAGGTAAGTTGACTGAGAACACATTCTCATTTACTGATGGGGTCTATGAGAGAAGTCTAGGGGCTGGCATTTAATTATGGACCAGACAGGCACATACCCCGTTAGAAGTCTAGGGGCTGGCATTTAATTATGGACCAGACAGGCACATATCCCGTTAGAAGTCTAGGGGCTAGGGTTTAATTATGGACCAGACTGGCACATATCCCGTTAGAAGTCTAGGGGCTAGGGTTTAATTATGGACCAGACAGGCACATATCCCGTTAGAAGTCTAGGGGCTAGGGTTTAATTATGGACCAGACAGGGCACGTATCCCGTTGATTCCAAGGTTGATGTACATGGAGGTGACATTTTGGGGTCTAGGGTCTAGGGCAGCACTGCCCAACCCTGTTCCTGGAGAGGAGTTCTAGTTGGGCTAAGGGTAGGGGCTAGCTAGGGGTTGGGGCTAGGGGTTGGGGCTAGGGGGCTAGGGGTTGGGGCTAGGGGGCTAGGGGTAGGGGCTAGGGGGCTAGGGGTAGGGGCTAGCTAGGGGTAGGGGCTAGGGGGCTAGGTGTTGGGGCTAGGGGGCTAGGGGTAGGGGCTAGCTAGGTGTTGGGGCTAGGGGTAGGGGCTAGCTAGGTGTTGGGGCTAGGGGGCTAGGGGTAGGGGCTAGGGGGCTAGGGGTTGGGGCTAGCTAGGTGTTGGGGCTAGGGGGCTAGGGGTAGGGGCTAGGGGGCTAGGGGTTGGGGCTAGCTAGGTGTTGGGGCTAGGGGGCTAGGAGTAGGGGCTAGCTAGGGGTTGGGGCTAGGGGTTGGGGCTAGGGGGCTAGGGGTTGGGGCTAGGGGGCTAGGGGTTGGGGCTAGGGGGCTAGGGGTAGGGGCTAGGGGGCTAGGGGTAGGGGCTAGCTAGGGGTAGGGGCTAGCTAGGTGTTGGGGCTAGGGGGCTAGGGGTTGGGGCTAGGGGGCTAGGTGTTGGGGCTAGGGGGCTAGGGGTTGGGGCTAGGGGGCTAGGGGTAGGGGCTAGGGGGCTAGGGGTAGGGGCTAGCTAGGGGTAGGGGCTAGCTAGGTGTTGGGGCTAGGGGGCTAGGGGTAGGGGCTAGCTAGGGGTAGGGGCTAGCTAGGTGTTGGGGCTAGGGGGCTAGGGGTTGGGGCTAGGGGGCTAGGTGTTGGGGCTAGGGGGCTAGGGGTTGGGGCTAGGGGGCTAGGTGTTGGGGCTAGGGGGCTAGGGGTAGGGGCTAGCTAGGGGTAGGGGCTAGCTAGGTGTTGGGGCTAGGGGTAGGGGCTAGGGGGCTAGGGGTAGGGGCTAGCTAGGTGTTGGGGCTAGGGGTAGGGGCTAGCTAGGTGTTGGGGCTAGGGGGCTAGGGGTAGGGGCTAGCTAGGTGTTGGGGCTAGGGGGCTAGGGGTAGGGGCTAGCTAGGGGTAGGGGCTAGCTAGGTGTTGGGGCTAGGGGGCTAGGGGTTGGGGCTAGGGGGCTAGGTGTTGGGGCTAGGGGGCTAGGGGTTGGGGCTAGGGGGCTAGGTGTTGGGGCTAGGGGGCTAGGGGTAGGGGCTAGCTAGGGGTAGGGGCTAGCTAGGTGTTGGGGCTAGGGGTAGGGGCTAGGGGGCTAGGGGTAGGGGCTAGCTAGGTGTTGGGGCTAGGGGTAGGGGCTAGCTAGGTGTTGGGGCTAGGGGGCTAGGGGTAGGGGCTAGCTAGGTGTTGGGGCTAGGGGTAGGGGCTAGCTAGGTGTTGGGGCTAGGGGGCTAGGGGTAGGGGCTAGCTAGGTGTTGGGGCTAGGGGTAGGGGCTAGCTAGGTGTTGGGGCTAGGGGTAGGGGCTAGCTAGGTGTTGGGGCTAGGGGGCTAGGGGTAGGGGCTAGGGGGCTAGGGGTTGGGGCTAGGGGGCTAGGTGTTGGGGCTAGGGGGCTAGGGGTAGGGGCTAGCTAGGGGTAGGGGCTAGCTAGGTGTTGGGGCTAGGGGTAGGGGCTAGGGGGCTAGGGGTTGGGGCTAGGGGACTAGGGGTAGGGGCTAGCTAGGTGTTGGGGCTAGGGGGCTAGGGGTTGGGGCTAGGGGGCTAGGGGTTGGGGCTAGCTAGGTGTTGGGGCTAGGGGGCTAGGGGTAGGGGCTAGCTAGGTGTTGGGGCTAGGGGGCTAGGGGTTGGGGCTAGGGGACTAGGGGTAGGGGCTAGCTAGGTGTTGGGGCTAGGGGGCTAGGGGTTGGGGCTAGGGGGCTAGGGGTTGGGGCTAGGGGGCTAGGGGTAGGGGCTAGCTAGGTGTTGGGGCTAGGGGTAGGGGCTAGCTAGGTGTTGGGGCTAGGGGGCTAGGGGTAGGGGCTAGGGGGCTAGGGGTTGGGGCTAGCTAGGTGTTGGGGCTAGGGGGCTAGGGGTAGGGGCTAGCTAGGTGTTGGGGCTAGGGGGCTAGGGGTTGGGGCTAGCTAGGTGTTGGGGCTAGGGGTTGGGGCTAGGGGGCTAGGTGTTGGGGCTAGGGGGCTAGGGGTAGGGGCTAGCTAGGTGTTGGGGCTAGGGGTTGGGGCTAGGGGGCTAGGTGTTGGGGCTAGGGGGCTAGGGGTAGGGGCTAGCTAGGTGTTGGGGCTAGGGGTTGGGGCTAGGGGGCTAGGGGTAGGGGCTAGCTAGGTGTTGGGGCTAGGGGTAGGGGCTAGCTAGGGGTTGGGGCTAGGGGTTGGGGCTAGGGGGCTAGGGGTTGGGGCTAGGGGGCTAGGGGTAGGGGCTAGCTAGGTGTTGGGGCTAGGGGTAGGGGCTAGCTAGGTGTTGGGGCTAGGGGTAGGGGCTAGCTAGGAGTTGGAGCTAGGGGGCTAGGGGTTGGGGCTAGGGGACTAGGGGTAGGGGCTAGCTAGGAGTTGGAGCTAGGGGGCTAGGGGTTGGGGCTAGGGGACTAGGGGTAGGGGCTAGCTAGGAGTTGGAGCTAGGGGGCTAGGGGTTGGGGCTAGGGGGCTAGGGGTTGGGGCTAGGGGACTAGGGTTCCAGGGGTAGGGGCTAGCGGTTAAGTCTAGGGGCTAGGGGTTAAGTCTAGGGGCTAGGGGTTAAGTCTAGGGGCAAGGGGTTAAGTCTAGGGGACTAGGGGTAGGGGCTAGCTAGGGGTTGGGGCTAGGGGTAGGGGCTAGGGGGCTAGGGGTAGGGGCTAGGGGGCTAGGGGTTGGGGCTAGGGGACTAGGGGTAGGGGCTAGCTAGGGGTTGGGGCTAGGGGGCTAGGGGTAGGGGCTAGGGGGCTAGGGGTAGGGGCTAGGGGGCTAGGGGTTGGGGCTAGGGGACTAGGGGTAGGGGCTAGCTAGGTGTTGGGGCTAGGGGGCTAGGGGTAGGGGCTAGCTAGGTGTTGGGGCTAGGAGTAGGGGCTAGCTAGGTGTTGGGGCTAGGGGTTGGGGCTAGGGGGCTAGGAGTAGGGGCTAGGGGGCTAGGAGTAGGGGCTAGCTAGGGGTTGGGGCTAGGGGACTAGTTGTCTAAAGGTAGGGTCTAGGAGTAGGTTCTAGCTAGGGGTTGGGGCTAGGGGACTAGGGTTCCAGGGGTAGGGGCTAGCGGTTAAGTCTAGGGGCTAGGGGTTAAGTCTAGGGGCTAGGGGTTAAGTCTAGGGGCTAGGGGTTAAGTCTAGGGGCAAGGGGTTAAGTCTAGGGGCTAGCGGTTGAATACATACCCCGTTGGAGTAGTGGTTGATGTAGAGTCCTAGGTTGTTGTACATGGAGGTGATGGACATGTCGTTCTTCAGGTCTTTAGTTAGCATGCGATGGTTGACCATGTGATAGTGCAGGGCGTTGTACAGCTCGATGTTCACGTTGCTCACCAAGGCACCACGCACCTCCTGGGGATGGAGAGGGAGAAGGAAGAGTTAGAGAGAGGAAGCAGTGATATATCTGTCTGAACAGAACAGAACTGAGCTGACTGACTGATTGATTGATTGACTGATAGACTAAAGCTTTTTTCACACTGCAGGCCTTAAAGGGCAGGAAGCATCCATTTTTACTCACTAAAGTAACAACAAAGTGTTGTCATAGACTTAGTAACTTAGTTGTAGTCACCATCTTGGTTACCTAGAACTACATATTTATTAACTTATTTCCAGATATATTTTAAACTACCACCAATGCACTATTTCTCAATGTCATATGGAGAATCATTTCCATCTGCCTGGAGCCTTCCTCTGATCCCTGTCTTATTGTTGACTCTTCCCCCTCGTTTCCTGTGACCAATGCTGCCTCTGGATTATTGACTCTGGAATCTATGAATGTGGTTTGAAATGTGGTTCGAAATGTCCGATTCCATGTGTTCAGACTGTTTCGAATCGGATATGGGAAAAAATTGGATTTGAGCACCATTGTGAACAAGGCTTAACTGACTGACTGATTAACTAACTGACTGACTGACTGATTGATTGATTGATTAACTAACTAACTAACTGACTGACTGACTGATTGATTGATTGATTAACTAACTGACTGACTGACTGATTGATTGATTGATTAACTAACTAACTGACTGACTGACTGATTGATTGATTGATTGATTGATTAACTAACTGACTGACTGATTGATTAACTGACTGACTGACTGATTAACTAACTGACTGACTGACTGACTGACTGACTGACTGACTATTTAACTAACTGACTGACTGACTGACTGACTGACTGACTGACTGACTAACTAACTAACTAACTAACTGACTGACTGATTAACTAACTGAATGACTGACTGACTATTTAACTAACTGACTGATTGACAGAATGACTAACTATAGTTATGTCTACTTACAGGGTCCAGCAAGTCCCAGGCTTTGTTGCTAGGGGCAAACATAGTGAACGATCCCTTCCCTTCGATCTCCTCCCTCAGCTTAGAGAGGTCAGAGTACTCCTGGGTTGTCCTAGCCTTCACCTGGCCCAATGTGCCATACACATGGTCTATAGGAGCCACTGTAGGAGAGACAGAGCGAGAGACAGAGACAGAGAGACAGAGAGACAGAGAGAGAGAGAGAGAGAGAGAGAGAGAGGAGAGAGAGAGAGAGAGAAAGAGAGAGAGACAGAGAGAGAGACAGAGAGAGAGAGAGAGAGAGAGAGAGACAGAGAGAGAGACAGAGAGAGAGAGAGACAGAGAGAGAGAGAGAGAGAGAGAGAGAGAGAGAGAGAGAGAGAGAGAGAGAGAGAAGATAATTTTAATACTATGTTTATAGGCTGACAGTTAGTCCTGGGTTGTCCTAGCCTTCACCAGGCCCAATGTGCCATACACATGGTCCTGTGTTGCTCAGTTGGTAGAGCTTGGTGCTTACAAAGCCAGGGTGGTGGGTTCGATTCCCACGGTGGACCAGAGAGGGAGGGGCTATATGGGGAGAGGGGGGAGCTATATGGGGAGAGGGAGGGGCTATATGGGGAGAGGGAGGAGCTATATGGGGAGAGGGAGGAGCTATAGGGTGGTTACATGGTGAAATCCTATGAAGCCTCATCTTGGAGGTTGTATGACTGGTGATGTGGACTACACTAGTATACACAGACCTGCAGGACATCCTTGCATGCCTTCCAGCTTCATGTAGCCTGGACAGCACTCATAGACAACCACCCTGGAGAAAAGACAAGACATAACAATCAGAGAAAGAACCACCCTGTTAGGACAAGACAAGACAAGACAAGACACAACAATTAGAGAACCACCCTGTTAGGACAAGACAGGACACAACAATCAGAGAACCACCCTGTTAGGACAAGACAGGACACAACAATAAGAGAACCACCCTGTTAGGACAAGACAGGACACAACAATCAGAGAACCACCCTGTTAGGACAAGACAGGACACAACAATCAGAGAACCACCCTGTTAGGACAAGACAGGACACAACAATCAGAGAACCACCCTGTTAGGACAAGACAGGACACAACAATCAGAGAACCACCCTGTTAGGACAAGACAGGACACAACAATCAGAGAACCACCCTGTTAGGACAAGACAGGACACAACAATCAGAGAACCACCCTGTTAGGACAAGACAGGACACAGCAATCAGAGAACCACCCTGTTAGGACAAGACAGGACACAGCAATCAGAGAACCACCCTGTTATGTATTAGTGTTTTATTTGTTTTGACAAATGTTAGAATTGTTTTTTCACTTTGACATTAGTATTTTGTGTAGATCGTTGACAAAAAAATTATAATAAAATCCATTTAAATCCCACTTTGTAACACAACACAATTTGGAAAAAGTCAAGGGGTGTGAATACTTTCTGAGGGCACTACAGTTCATGGCAGCCAAGATAGCCCAGCTCTCTTTGTCACACCCTGGCTCTGGGACTCTATTTGTTGAGCCAGGGTGTGTTTATTCTATGTGTTTATTTCTATGTTGGGGGTTCTAGTTTGTTGATTTCTATGTTTGCCTGTGTGACTCCCAATCAGAGGCAACGAGTGTCAGCTGTTGGCTGGTTGTCTCTGATTGGGAGCCATATTTAAACTGTATGTTTTTCCCTTTGGGTTTGTGGGTTTTTGTTCCGTGTTCGGTCATTGATACCGTGGACGTCACGAGTCGTTTCTTGTTTTGTATTCATGTTTTATACTTTAACTAATTAAAGTATGTTTGTTCATCACGCTGCGCCTTGGTCTACTCCTTACCTCGATCGTGACAGAAAAACCCACCATGCAACGACCAAGCAGCGTGTCCAGGGGCAGCTCTTGGGCTGGACATGGGAGGAAGCGCCGGGAGAAGAGAAGGTGGAGGCGCGCCGTAGAGAGGAGCAACGGCGTGATCAGGGTCGTCGTCGGGCGGTCGAGAGGCAACCCCAGAACATTTTTAGGGGGGGGCACACCGCATGGACGACGGGGCTGACGGAGGCAAAAGAGGGGCGGATTCTGGAGGCCACCAGGTTACGGATACACCGCCCTGTACGTCCTGTGCGGATGCCTCACACAGAGTGCGTGAGGGTAGGCATTCAGCCAGGACGGGTTGTGGCCGCTCTTCACTCCAGGGCTCCTATCCGTCTCCACAGCCCGGTTCGGCCTGTCCCTGCTCCACGCACCAAGCCTACGGTGTGCGTCGCCAGCCCAGCCCGGCCTGTCCCTGCTCCACGCACCAAGCCTACGGTGTGCGTCGCCAGCCCAGCCCGACCTGTCCCTACTCCACGCACCAAGCCTACGGTGTGCGTCGCCAGCCCGGTCCGGCCTGTCCCTGCTCCACGCACCAAGCCTACGGTGTGCGTCGCCAGCCCAGTCCGGCCAGTCCCTGCTCCACGCACCAAGCCTACGGTGTGCGTCGCCAGCCCGGTCCGGCCTGTCCCTGCTCCACGCACCAAGCCTACGGTGTGCGTCGCCAGCCCAGCCCGGCCTGTCCCTGCTCCACGCACCAAGCCTACGGTGTGCGTCGCCAGCCCGTTCCGGCCTGTCCCTGCTCCACGCACCAAGCCTACGGTGTGCGTCGCCAGCCCAGTCCGGCCAGTCCCTGCTCCACGCACCAAGCCTACGGTGTGCGTCGCCAGCCCGGTCCGGCCTGTCCCTGCTCCACGCACCAAGTCTACTGTGCGCGTCGCCAGCCCGGCCCGGCCTGTTCCTGCCACTCGCACCAAGTCTACGGTGCGCGTCGCCAGCCCGGCCCGGCCTGTTCCTGCCACTCGCACCAAGTCTACGGTGCGCGTCGCCAGCCCGGCCCGGCCTGTTCCTGCCACTCGCACCAAGCCAGGGGTGCGAGTCGTCAGCCGGGTAAGGCCCGTCCCTCCTCCATGCACCAAGCCAGGGGTGCGAGTCGTCAGCCTGGTAAGGCCCGTTCCTCCTCCACGCACCAAGCCAGGGGTGCGCGTCGTCAGCCTGGTAAGGCCCGTTCCTCCTCCACGCACCAAGCCAGGGGGGCGCGTCGTCAGTCCAGCACAACCCGTGCCTGGGTCACCGGTGCCTGGTAAGGTACCGGTCAACTGCTGCACGGTGGAGCTGAAGCTAACCGCTCCTGCTAAGTCCAGTTCGGCTCCAGCCGGCGGGGCCAGACTGGACCAGGGGCGCTATGGGGGGTGTATTGGAGGGTGGTGGTCAAGGCCGGAGCCAGAACCGCCGCCAAGGAGGTATGCCCGCCCAGCCCTCCCCTGTTTTTTTTTTTAGTTGAGGCGCGGTCGCAGTCCGCGCCTTTAGAAGGGGGTACTGTCACACCCTGGCTCTGGGACTCTATTTGTTGAGCCAGGGTGTGTTTATTCTATGTGTTTATTTCTATGTTGGGGGTTCTAGTTTGTTGATTTCTATGTTTGCCTGTGTGACTCCCAATCAGAGGCAACGAGTGTCAGCTGTTGGCTGGTTGTCTCTGATTGGGAGCCATATTTAAACTGTATGTTTTTCCCTTTGGGTTTGTGGGTTTTTGTTCCGTGTTCGGTCATTGATACCGTGGACGTCACGAGTCGTTTCTTGTTTTGTATTCATGTTTTATACTTTAACTAATTAAAGTATGTTTGTTCATCACGCTGCGCCTTGGTCTACTCCTTACCTCGATCGTGACACTCTTACGATATGGCTTTGGCCATGCTTCAACACGGCAGTACGGCACCTCTCTTACGATATGGCTTTGCCCATGCTTCAACACGGCAGTACGGCACCTCTCTTACGATATGGCTTTGGCCATGCTTCAACACGGCAGTACGGCACCTCTCTTACGATATGGCTTTGGCCATGCTTTAACACGGCAGTACGGCACCTCTCTTCCTGGTTTTTGCTTTGGTAGCTAACTCAACCTCCACCCTTTTACTTATCCGATGGGCCCCGTCAATCTGTAAATCTCCCGTCTCTCTTTCCTTTTGATCTGTAGCCCTAACGTTCACAAGCTAGTTGGCTAGCAACCTTGCAAGCTGATTTGTATGAGTAAATTCATGAAGTATTTGCTTGGAAGTTGCCTAAAAAAAAGGTAATTGAAACCAGTAGTCATGAGTGCATATAATTTGGTTTAATTTGAAGTCATACATTTGAAAATATTTCAGTTGGAGTTTACATTGTAGGGAATAGGCTGGCTGGGTCCTCTTTATGACATATCACCCAAATAATTCCTTTATTGGTTGTCAGGCCTACTCCTGCTCCCTCCCTCCGGTGCTCGACTTCGCCGGTCTACTAACAACCGGTCCTGGCAACCCACATTACGCACACCTGGCAACCCACATTACGCACACCTGGCAAGCATCATTGCGCACACCTGGCAACCCACATTGCGCACACCTTGCAACCCACATTACGCACACCTGGCAACCCACATTACACACACCTGGCAACCCACATTACGCACACCTGGCAACCCACATTATGCACACCTGGCAACCCACATTACACACACCTGGCAACCCACATCACGCACACCTGCTCCACATCGTTATGCACACCTGGACTTCATCACCACCATGATTACTCTCCCTTCATACAGCCCTCAGTAGCCTCAGTCAGTAGGTAGTATTGTTTTCTTTCATGTTCAGTCGCTTCTCATGTTTGTTCATCTCTATCGGTTCATTATTAAACTCACCTTCCGCACCTGCTTCCTGACTTATTAAACTCACCTTCCGCACCTGCTTCCTGACTTATAAAACTCACCTTCCGCACCTGCTTCCTGACTTATTAAACTCACCTTCCGCACCTGCTTCCTGACTTATTAAACTCACCTTCCGCACGTGCTTCCTGACTTATTAAACTCACCTTCCGCACCTGCTTCCTGACTTTTATGTAATAACTCCAAAAATAGTGAGGTGTAACTTTGGACTTTTGATGTGTATACTAATGCAAATCCATATGTTACATGTGGTTGAGTTGTGCTAAACTACCCTTTAAGAACTCCCAATAGAGCAATTGAACCATTGAATAGAGAATTGACTATTATTACAGAATAACAAGGACACACTGTCATCTACCCAGTGGATGTAAAATGAATAACCCATTGAATGGAGAATTACTAACAGGGACACAGTGTAATCTAGTTTATGGATATAAAAAAATGTAGCCAATAAAAGGAGCATAATGTGTAATTTAGTGGGAAAAGGATACATACACACACTGAATAATCAGGTGCTCCTCCCTCATCTTCCTCCCTCATCCTCCTCCCTCATCTTACTCCCTCATCTCTCCTCCCTCATCTTCCAACCTCATCTTCCTCCCTCATCTTCCTCCCTCATCTTCCTCCCTCATCTTCCAACTTCATCTTCCTCCCTCATCTTCCTCCCTCATCTTCCTCCCTTATCTTCCAACCTCATCTTCCTCCCTCATCTTCCTCCCTCATCTTCCTCCCTCATCTTCCAACTTCATCTTCCTCCCTCATCTTCCTCCCTCATCTTCCTCCCTCATCTTCCAACCTCATCTTCCTCCCTCATCTTCCTCCCCCATCTTCCTCCCTCATCTTCCTCACCCACCTTCCTCCCTCATCTTCCTCCCTCATCTTCCTCCCTCATCTTCCAACCTCATCTTCCTCCCTCTTCTTCCTCCCTCATCTTCCTCCCTCATCTTCCTCCATCATCTTCCAACCTCATCTTCCTCCCTCATCTTCCTCCCTCATCTTCCTCCCTCAACTTCCTCCCTCATCTTCCTGCCTCATCTTAATCCCTCATCTTCCAAACTCATCTTCCTCCCACATCTTCCTCCCTCATCTTCCAACCTCATTTTCCTCCCTCATCTTCCTCCCTCATCTTCCAACCTCATCTTCCTCCCTCATCTTCCTCCCTCATCTTCCTCCCTCATCTTCCTCCCTCATCTTCCTCCCTCATCTTCCAACCTCATCTTCCTCCCTCACTTCCAAACTCATCTTCCAACCTCATCTTCCTCCCTCATCTTCCTCCCTCATCTTCTTCCCTCAACATCCAACCTCATCTTCCTCCCTCATCTTCCTCCCTCATCTTCCAACCTCATCTTCCAACCTCTTCGTCCTCCCTCATCTTCCTCCCTCATCCTCCTCCCTCATCTTCCTCCCTCATCTTCCTCCCTCATCTTCCAACCTCATCTTCCTCCCTCATCTTCCTCCCTCATCTTCCAACCTCATCTTCCTCCCTCATCTTCGTCCCTCATCTTCCTCCCTCAACTTCCTCCCTCATCTTCCTGCCTCATCTTAATCCCTCATCTTCCAACCTCATCTTCCTCCCACATCTTCCTCCCTCATCTTCCAACCTCATTTTCCTCCCTCATCTTCCTTCCTCATCTTCCAACCTCATCTTCCTCCCTCATCTTCCTCCCTCATCTTCCTCCCTCATCTTCCTCCCTCATCTTCCAACCTCATCTTCCTCCCTCATCTTCCAAACTCATCTTCCAACCTCATCTTCCTCCCTCATCTTCCTCCCTCATCTTCTTCCCTCAACATCCAACCTCATCTTCCTCCCTCATCTTCCTCCCTCATCTTCCAACCTCATCTTCCAACCTCATCTTCCTCCCTCATCTTCCTCCCTCACCTTCCTCCCTCATCTTCCTCCCTCAACTTCCTCCCTCATCTTCCAACCTCATTTTCCAACCTCATCTTCCTCCCTCAACTTCCTCCCTCATCTTCCTCCCTCATCTTCCTCCCTCACATTCCTCCCTCAGCTTCCTCCCTCATCTTCCAACCTCATCTTCCCCCCTCATCTTCCTCCCTCATCTTCCTCCCTCATCTTCCTCCCTCATCTTCTGGACTTTTCTCTGTGCTGCTGTGCTGTTTGTTGCTACTTGGTTATCTGCCAAAATATATAATAATATATTTACCAATGTCTTAGTTTTTTCCTCGCTTGACTTTTTTCATTCAACGTTTTCCCCCCAGATGCTTTATCTGAACCTGTTTCTACAGGATCTCCACCAGCCGAAGCTAAGTAGTAATACAGGATCTCCACCAGCCGAAGCTAAGTAGTAATACAGGATCTCCACCAGCCGAAGCTAAGTAGTAATACAGGATCTCCACCAGCCGAAGCTAAGTAGTAATACAGGATCTCCACCAGCCGAAGCTAAGTAGTAATACAGGACCTCCACCAGCCGAAACTAAGTAGTAATACAGGATCTCCACCAGCCGAAGCTAAGTAGTAATACAGGACCTCCACCAGCCGAAGCTAAGTAGTAATACAGGACCTCCACCAGCCGAAGCTAAGTAGTAATACAGGATCTCCACCAGCCGAAGCTAAGTAGTAATACAGGATCTCCACCAGCCGAAGCTAAGTAGTAATACAGGACCTCCACCAGCCGAAGCTAAGTAGTAATACAGGATCTCCACCAGCCGAAGCTAAGTAGTAATACAGGATCTCCACCAGCCGAAGCTAAGTAGTAATACAGGATCTCCACCAGCCGAAGCTAAGTAGTAATACAGGATCTCCACCAGCCGAAGCTAAGTAGTAATACAGGATCTCCACCAGCCGAAGCTAAGTAGTAATACAGGACCTCCACCAGCCGAAGCTAAGTAGTAATACAGGACCTCCACCAGCCGAAGCTAAGTAGTAATACAGGACCTCCACCAGCCGAAGCTAAGTAGTAATACAGGATCTCCACCAGCCGAAGCTAAGTAGTAATACAGGACCTCCACCAGCCGAAGCTAAGTAGTAATACAGGATCTCCACCAGCCGAAGCTAAGTAGTAATACAGGACCTCCACCAGCCGAAGCTAAGTAGTAATACAGGATCTCCACCAGCCGAAGCTAAGTAGTAATACAGGATCTCCACCAGCCGAAGCTAAGTAGTAATACAGGATCTCCACCAGCCGAAGCTAAGTAGTAATACAGGATCTCCACCAGCCGAAGCTAAGTAGTAATACAGGATCTCCACCAGCCGAAGCTAAGTAGTAATACAGGACCTCCACCAGCCGAAGCTAAGTAGTAATACAGGATCTCCACCAGCCGAAGCTAAGTAGTAATACAGGATCTCCACCAGCCGAAGCTAAGTAGTAATACAGGATCTCCACCAGCCGAAGCTATGTAGTAATACAGGACCTCCACCAGCCGAAGCTAAGTAGTAATACAGGACCTCCACCAGCCGAAGCTAAGTAGTAATACAGGATCTCCACCAGCCGAAGCTAAGTAGTAATACAGGATCTCCACCAGCCGAAGCTAAGTAGTAATACAGGACCTCCACCAGCCGAAGCTAAGTAGTAATACAGGATCTCCACCAGCCGAAGCTAAGTAGTAATACAGGATCTCCACCATCCGAAGCTAAGGAGTAATACAGGATCTCCACCAGCCGAAGCTAAGTAGTAATACAGGACCTCCACCAGCCGAAGCTAAGTAGTAATACAGGACCTCCACCAGCCGAAGCTAAAAGTAATACAGGATCTCCACCAGCCGAAGCTAAGTAGTAATACAGGACCTCCACCAGCCGAAGCTAAGTAGTAATACAGGACCTCCACCAGCCGAAGCTAAGTAGTAATACAGGACCTCCACCAGCCGAAGCTAAGTAGTAATACAGGATCTCCACCAGCCGAAGCTAAGTAGTAATACAGGACCTCCACCAGCCGAAGCTAAGTAGTAATACAGGACCTCCACCAGCCTTAGCTAAGTAGTAATACAGGACCTCCACCAGCCGAAGCTAAGTAGTAATACAGGACCTCCACCAGCCGAAGCTAAGTAGTAATACAGGACCTCCACCAGCCGAAGCTAAGTAGTAATACAGGATCTCCACCAGCCGAAGCTAAGTAGTAATACAGGACCTCCACCAGCCGAAGCTAAGTAGTAATACAGGATCTCCACCAGCCGAAGCTAAGTAGTAATACAGGACCTCCACCAGCCGAAGCTAAGTAGTAATACAGGATCTCCACCAGCCGAAGCTAAGTAGTAATACAGGATCTCCACCAGCCGAAGCTAAGTAGTAATACAGGATCTCCACCAGCCGAAGCTAAGTAGTAATACAGGATCTCTACCACCCGAAGCTAAGTAGTAATACAGGATCTCCACCTGCCGAAGCTAAGTAGTAATACAGGATCTCCACCAGCCGAAGCTAAGTAGTAATACAGGATCTCCACCAGCCGAAGCTAAGTAGTAATACAGGATCTCCACCAGCCGAAGCTAAGTAGTAATACAGGACCTCCACCAGCCGAAGCTATGTAGTAATACAGGATCTCCACCAGCCGAAGCTAAGTAGTAATACAGGATCTCCACCAGCCGAAGCTAAGTAGTAATACAGGACCTCCACCAGCCGAAGCTAAGTAGTAATACAGGATCTCCACCAGCCGAAGCTAAGTAGTAATACAGGATCTCCACCAGCCGAAGCTAAGTAGTAATACAGGATCTCCACCAGCCGAAGCTAAGTAGTAATACAGGATCTCCACCAGCCGAAGCTAAGTAGTAATACAGGATCTCCACCAGCCGAAGCTAAGTAGTAATACAGGATCTCCACCAGCCGAAGCTAAGTAGTAATACAGGACCTCCACCAGCCGAAGCTAAGTAGTAATACAGGATCTCCACCAGCCGAAGCTAAGTAGTAATACAGGATCTCCACCAGCCGAAGCTAAGTAGTAATACAGGACCTCCACCAGCCGAAGCTAAGTAGTAATACAGGACCTCCACCAGCCGAAGCTAAGTAGTAATACAGGATCTCCACCAGCCGAAGCTAAGTAGTAATACAGGATCTCCACCAGCCGAAGCTAAGTAGTAATACAGGACCTCCACCAGCCGAAGCTAAGTAGTAATACAGGATCTCCACCAGCCGAAGCTAAGTAGTAATACAGGACCTCCACCAGCCGAAGCTAAGTTGTAATACAGGATCTCCACCAGCCGAAGCTAAGTAGTAATACAGGATCTCCACCAGCCGAAGCTAAGTAGTAATACAGGACCTCCACCAGCCGAAGCTAAGTAGTAATACAGGACCTCCACCAGCCGAAGCTAAGTAGTAATAAAGGATCTCCACCAGCCGAAGCTAAGTAGTAATACAGGATCTCCACCAGCCGAAGCTAAGTAGTAATACAGGATCTCCACCAGCCGAAGCTAAGTAGTAATACAGGACCTCCACCAGCCGAAGCTAAGTTGTAATACAGGATCTCCACCAGCCGAAGCTAAGTAGTAATACAGGATCTCCACCAGCCGAAGCTAAGTAGTAATACAGGACCTCCACCAGCCGAAGCTAAGTAGTAATACAGGATCTCCACCAGCCGAAGCTAAGTAGTAATACAGGATCTCCACCAGCCGAAGCTAAGTAGTAATACAGGATCTCCACCAGCCGAAGCTAAGTAGTAATACAGGATCTCCACCAGCCGAAGCTAAGTAGTAATACAGGATCTCCACCAGCCGAAGCTAAGTAGTAATACAGGACCTCCACCAGCCGAAGCTAAGTAGTAATACAGGACCTCCACCAGCCGAAGCTAAGTAGTAATACAGGACCTCCACCAGCCGAAGCTAAGTAGTAATACAGGATCTCCACCAGCCGAAGCTAAGTAGTAATACAGGACCTCCACCAGCCGAAGCTAAGTAGTAATACAGGATCTCCACCAGCCGAAGCTAAGTAGTAATACAGGACCTCCACCAGCCGAAGCTAAGTAGTAATACAGGATCTCCACCAGCCGAAGCTAAGTAGTAATACAGGATCTCCACCAGCCGAAGCTAAGTAGTAATACAGGATCTCCACCAGCCGAAGCTAAGTAGTAATACAGGATCTCCACCAGCCGAAGCTAAGTAGTAATACAGGATCTCCACCAGCCGAAGCTAAGTAGTAATACAGGACCTCCACCAGCCGAAGCTAAGTAGTAATACAGGATCTCCACCAGCCGAAGCTAAGTAGTAATACAGGATCTCCACCAGCCGAAGCTAAGTAGTAATACAGGATCTCCACCAGCCGAAGCTATGTAGTAATACAGGACCTCCACCAGCCGAAGCTAAGTAGTAATACAGGACCTCCACCAGCCGAAGCTAAGTAGTAATACAGGATCTCCACCAGCCGAAGCTAAGTAGTAATACAGGATCTCCACCAGCCGAAGCTAAGTAGTAATACAGGACCTCCACCAGCCGAAGCTAAGTAGTAATACAGGATCTCCACCAGCCGAAGCTAAGTAGTAATACAGGATCTCCACCATCCGAAGCTAAGGAGTAATACAGGATCTCCACCAGCCGAAGCTAAGTAGTAATACAGGACCTCCACCAGCCGAAGCTAAGTAGTAATACAGGACCTCCACCAGCCGAAGCTAAAAGTAATACAGGATCTCCACCAGCCGAAGCTAAGTAGTAATACAGGACCTCCACCAGCCGAAGCTAAGTAGTAATACAGGACCTCCACCAGCCGAAGCTAAGTAGTAATACAGGACCTCCACCAGCCGAAGCTAAGTAGTAATACAGGATCTCCACCAGCCGAAGCTAAGTAGTAATACAGGACCTCCACCAGCCGAAGCTAAGTAGTAATACAGGACCTCCACCAGCCTTAGCTAAGTAGTAATACAGGACCTCCACCAGCCGAAGCTAAGTAGTAATACAGGACCTCCACCAGCCGAAGCTAAGTAGTAATACAGGACCTCCACCAGCCGAAGCTAAGTAGTAATACAGGATCTCCACCAGCCGAAGCTAAGTAGTAATACAGGACCTCCACCAGCCGAAGCTAAGTAGTAATACAGGATCTCCACCAGCCGAAGCTAAGTAGTAATACAGGACCTCCACCAGCCGAAGCTAAGTAGTAATACAGGATCTCCACCAGCCGAAGCTAAGTAGTAATACAGGATCTCCACCAGCCGAAGCTAAGTAGTAATACAGGATCTCCACCAGCCGAAGCTAAGTAGTAATACAGGATCTCTACCACCCGAAGCTAAGTAGTAATACAGGATCTCCACCTGCCGAAGCTAAGTAGTAATACAGGATCTCCACCAGCCGAAGCTAAGTAGTAATACAGGATCTCCACCAGCCGAAGCTAAGTAGTAATACAGGATCTCCACCAGCCGAAGCTAAGTAGTAATACAGGACCTCCACCAGCCGAAGCTATGTAGTAATACAGGATCTCCACCAGCCGAAGCTAAGTAGTAATACAGGATCTCCACCAGCCGAAGCTAAGTAGTAATACAGGACCTCCACCAGCCGAAGCTAAGTAGTAATACAGGATCTCCACCAGCCGAAGCTAAGTAGTAATACAGGATCTCCACCAGCCGAAGCTAAGTAGTAATACAGGATCTCCACCAGCCGAAGCTAAGTAGTAATACAGGATCTCCACCAGCCGAAGCTAAGTAGTAATACAGGATCTCCACCAGCCGAAGCTAAGTAGTAATACAGGATCTCCACCAGCCGAAGCTAAGTAGTAATACAGGACCTCCACCAGCCGAAGCTAAGTAGTAATACAGGATCTCCACCAGCCGAAGCTAAGTAGTAATACAGGATCTCCACCAGCCGAAGCTAAGTAGTAATACAGGACCTCCACCAGCCGAAGCTAAGTAGTAATACAGGACCTCCACCAGCCGAAGCTAAGTAGTAATACAGGATCTCCACCAGCCGAAGCTAAGTAGTAATACAGGATCTCCACCAGCCGAAGCTAAGTAGTAATACAGGACCTCCACCAGCCGAAGCTAAGTAGTAATACAGGATCTCCACCAGCCGAAGCTAAGTAGTAATACAGGACCTCCACCAGCCGAAGCTAAGTTGTAATACAGGATCTCCACCAGCCGAAGCTAAGTAGTAATACAGGATCTCCACCAGCCGAAGCTAAGTAGTAATACAGGACCTCCACCAGCCGAAGCTAAGTAGTAATACAGGACCTCCACCAGCCGAAGCTAAGTAGTAATAAAGGATCTCCACCAGCCGAAGCTAAGTAGTAATACAGGATCTCCACCAGCCGAAGCTAAGTAGTAATACAGGATCTCCACCAGCCGAAGCTAAGTAGTAATACAGGACCTCCACCAGCCGAAGCTAAGTTGTAATACAGGATCTCCACCAGCCGAAGCTAAGTAGTAATACAGGATCTCCACCAGCCGAAGCTAAGTAGTAATACAGGACCTCCACCAGCCGAAGCTAAGTAGTAATACAGGATCTCCACCAGCCGAAGCTAAGTAGTAATACAGGATCTCCACCAGCCGAAGCTAAGTAGTAATACAGGATCTCCACCAGCCGAAGCTAAGTAGTAACATTAACCCTATGCCATCTAATTGCAGTCGCTGGACTCATAATATACAGGAGAACTATCGCCTTATGGTGAGGATCGCCGTGTTGCAAGCCCAGCTTCAGATGCAATCGTTAGGCAAAGACAATGTAAGTGTAGGAAAGAATGAAACAGCGTCTGTGCCACCAGTAAGTACAGATAGTAGTATACAGTTGAAGTCGGAAGTTTACATACACCTTAGCCAAATACATTTAAACTCAGTTTTTCACAATTCCTAACATTTAATCCTTGTGAAAATTCCCTGTTTTAGGCCAGTTAGGATCACCATTTTATTTTAAGAATGTGAAATGTCAGAATAATAGTAGAGAGAATGATTTATTTAAGCTTTCCTTTCTTTCATCACATTACCAGTGAGTCAGAAGTTTACATACACTAAATTAGTATTTGGTAGCATTGCCTTTGAATTGTTTAACTTGAGTCAAACATTTCGGGTAGCCTTCCACAAGCTCCCACAATAAGTTGGGTGAATTTTGGCCCATTCCTCCTGACAGAGCTGGTGTAACTGAGTCAGATTTGTAGGCCTCCTTGCTCGCACACACTTTTTCAGTTCTGCCCACAAATGTTCTATAGGATTGAGGTCAGGGCTTTGTGATGGCCACTCCAATACCTTGACTTTGTTGTCCTTAAGCCATTTTGCCACAACTTTGGAAGTATGCTTGGGGTCATTGTCCATTTGGAAGACCCATTTGCGACCAAGCTTTTAACTTCCTGACTGATGTCTTGAGATGTTGCTTCAATATATCCACATAATTTTCCTTCCTCATGATGCCATCTATTTTGTGAAGTGCACCAGTCCCTCCTGCAGCAAAGCACCCCCACAGCATGATGCTGCCACCCCCGTGCTTCACGGTTGGGATGGTGTTCTTCAGCTTTTAAGGCACCCCCTTTTTCCTCCAAACATAACGATGGTCATTATGGCCAAACAATTCTATTTTTGTTTCATCAGACCAGAGGACATTTCTCAAAAAAGTACGATCTTGTCCCCATGTGCAGTTGCAAACCGTAGTCTGGCTTTTTTATGGCGGTTTTGGAGCAGTGGCTTCTTCCTTGTTGAGTGGCCTTTCAGGTTATGTCGATATAGGACTCGTTTTATTGTGGATATAGATACTTTTGTACCTGTTTCTTCCAGCATCTTCACAAGGTCCTTTGCTGTTGTTCTGGGATTGATTTGCACTATTCGCACCAAAGTACATTCCTCTCTAGGAGACAGAACGCGTCTCCTTCCTGAGCGGTATGACGGCTGCGTGGTCCCATGGTGTTTATACTTGCATACTATTGTTTGTACAGATGAACGTGGTACCTTCAGGCATTTAGAAATTGCTCCCAAGGATGAACCAGACTTGTGGAGGTCTACAATTATTTTCTGAGGTCTTGGCTGATTTCTTTTGATTTTCCCATGGTGTCAAGCAAAGAGGCATTGAGTTTGAAGGTAGGCCTTGAAATACATCCACAAGTACACCTCCAATTGACTCAAATGATGTCAATTAGCCTATCAGAAGCTTCTAAAGTCATGACATAATTTTCTGGAATTTCCCAATCTGTTTAAAGGCACAGTGAACTTAGTGTATGTAAACGTCTGTCCCACTGGAATTGTGATACAGTGAATTATAAGTGAAATAATCTGTCTGTAAACAATTGTTGGAAAAATTACTTGTGTCATGCACAAAGTAGATGTCCTAACCGACTTGCCAAAACTATAGTTTGTTAACAAGAAATGTGTGGAGTGGTTTAAAAACAAGGTTTAATGACTCCAACCGAAGTGTATGTAAACTTCCGACTTCAACTGTAAATCCCCCCGCACAGTCCCCACAGCATGACAATTTTCTCAAGACTTCTGGAAAGAAATACTGTCGCATGCTCAAACAGTGTTGCTCATTCAACCAACAGAAACTTTCAACCGGTTCTTCCCATTAAGCAACGAGTCGGAGTCAGAGGCCGAGCCTTCTCAGGTCTCTCCTCAACCCGTTACAGTGTCTGAGCTTCCAAAGCCTCCCACCATTAGCTCTGACAAATTGAAAACCCTAGTCATTGGCGACTCCATTACCTGCAATATTAGACTTAAAAAGAATCATCCAGCGATCACACACTGTTTACCAGGAGGCAGGGCTACCGACGTAAAGGCTAATCTGAAGATGATGCTGGCTGAGGCAAAAACTGGCGAGTGTAGAGAGTATAGGGATATTGTTATCCACGTCGGCACCAACAATGTTAGGATGAAACAGTCAGAGGTCACCAAGAGCAACATAGCTTCAGCGCGTAAATTAGCTAGAAAGATGTGTCGGCATCGAGTAATTGTCTCTGGCCCCCTCCCAGTTAGGGCGAGTGATGAGCTCTACAGCAGAGTCTCACAACTCAATCGCTGGTTGAAAACTGTTTTCTGCCCCTCCCAAAAGATAGAATTTGTAGATAATTGGCCCTCTTTCTGGGACTCACCCACAAACAGGACCAAGCCTGGCCTGCTGAGGAGTGATGGACTCCATCCTAGCTGGAGGGGTGCTCTCATCTCATCTACCAACATAGACAGGGCTCTAACTCCTCTAGCTCCACAATGAGATATGTTACAGGAGTGGGTCGCAGTTCCGGAGCGACCCACTAGGTGTCATCCTTCCGACAACCATAGGCACCACCTCACTCACAGTCGGGACTAATTATCTGCCTATTGGTGTCACCTGTGTCTATCTGATTCACTTGTGTATTTATGCCCTCACTTAGCTGTGTTCTCTTGCTCAGTTTTCTCTGCTAGTTCCTTGATGTCAAGCAGTACGTATCAGTGTCACAAAGCTAACAAAAAAAAAAGCAGCATTCAACAAGAGAGGATGGCCTTCACTTCAGCATTGATGAATTCATGAACTTCTTCGATGAAAAGATAATTATCATTAGAAAGCAAATTACGGACTCCTTTTTGAATCTGCGTATTTCTCCAAAGCTCAATTGTCCTGAGTCTGCGCAGAACTTCTAGGACCTAGGTTCAGTGGAGACACTCAAGTTTTTTAAATCCTGTATCTGAACGGCCTCGTCGAACTCTCGGTGCGGGTAGAGAATCGGCGTCGTGAGAGGGCGCATGAGAGAGGGATGACGCAAGGCGCGCCTCCACGTCCCCTTATCAACCCGGAGGCTTTTCAGCCGATTCAGGGAGGAGACGCCTCAGGAGGAGGCTATGCAGCTGGGGTCGGCGTGCTTGTCCAGGATGGAGAGGCAGAGGCATCTGTGCCAGGGACGTTGCCTGTACTGCGGCCAGGCAGGTCACCACTGCGACTCATGCCCGGAGAAGCCGGGAAACAGGAGGGCTCGCTAGTTTCAGAAGGGGTGCTAGCGAGCTGGAACTGAAACCCCAACTACAGAGACTCCCTGACTTTTCTCCCCATCAGGGTTCAGTGGGCCTGCGCTGCGCGTCGGGCGCATGCACGGGGGGGGGGGGGGCAATGGAAACCTGATGGACCAATGGTGGAGCGTTCCGTTACTCTCCCTCTCTGAGCCAGTTCCGGTCATGGGCCTGGACAGCCGGCCGCTGGGATCGGGCTTCATCACCCGGCACACTGTCCCCATGCGTGTCCAGTTGGCAGGGGGGCTATCCAGTTTTTCATTGTGGACTCTCCGGAGTGTCTCCTCATCCTTGGGCACCCCTGGCTGGTCCCCTGGCTTGTCCCGGCCGGAGACGCTGGCCATGAGGGAGTATATCCTCGGCTACAGCATATTCGTGTATTTGGATGACATCTTAATATTTTCGAAGGACATGAGTGAACACCGGCAGGTCCTCCAACGCCTTCTCCATCACCAGCTCTACGTCAAGGCGGCGAAGTGTGTGTTCCACACAGAGACAGTCTCCTTCCTGGGGTTCATCATCACCAAGGGGGACCTACGGATGGGACCCAGCCTTCATCCCTCAAGCAACTACAACGGTTTTTAGGGTTCGCAAATTTTTATAGGCGATTCATTTGCAATTTTAGCTCCCTAGCCGCTCCCCTGTCAGTGCTCACCCAGACGAGCGTACGCTCCTTCGCCTGGACTCCAGAAGCGGGGAACGCTTTTGATAAGCTTAAGCGTCGCTTTATTATCGACCCCGGTCCTTGGGCATCCTGATCCGTCCCTGCCGTTCATTGTGGAGGTGGATGCTTCAGACGTTGCAGTGGGAGAAATCCTGTCCCAGCAGTTCCTCATGGACGGTAAGACTTACCTCTGCGCGTTTTTCTCCCATCGGCTGTCCCCGGCGGAGTGGAATTACGACGTGGGGAACCATGAGCTGCTAGCAGTCAAGCTCGCCCTGTGGGAGTGGAGGCATTGGCTAGAGGGGGCCGCCCATCCATTCGTCGTATGGACGGACCATAAGAACTTAACCTACATTCAGGGGGCCAAGAGGCTCAACTTGCGCCAGGCCAGGTGGTCATTGTTCTTCACCAGGTTCCGGTTCACCATCTCATACCGTCCGGGGTCAAAGAACACCAAGCCTGACGCGCTCTCCCGGCAGTTCGACCCCATGGACCTGGTGGAGAGGGACGACCCCATTGTCCCCAACGCCCTAATTGCTGCACCAGTTTCATGGGGAATCGATAGGCTGGTCAGAGCAGTGCTATGGCGGGAGCCCGATCCGGGCGGAGGCCCATCAGGGAGGATGTACGTACCCAAGACTGCCCGATCTCACCAGCCATACGGGGGACATTGGATTTCCTGCGTAGGAGGTTCTGGTGGCCATCTGCTGAGGGGAATACGCGCGCCTTCGTGGCTGCTTGCCCGGTGTGCACAAAGAGCTCACGTCAGCCTGCAGCAGGGAACCAAACCCAAGCGCCCCTTGTCCCACATCTCACTGGATTTCATTTCCGCCCTACCCCCCTCTGATTGATACACAGTCATCCTGGTTGTTGTGGACTGGTTCTCGAAAGCTGACCACTTCATTCCCCTTCCCAAACTCCCGTAGGCCGGAGAGACAGCTAAGTTGGTGGTGCAGCACGTTTTCCGGTCCATGGCCTTCCCCAAGATGTGGTGTCGGATCAGGGCCTTCAGTTTGCCTCCAGATTCTGGAAGGCATTCGCCCCCTGCCTCGGCGCCTCCGTCAGCTTGTCTTCCAGCTACCATCTCCAGTCGAACGGGCAGACGGAGCGCGTCAACCAGGATCTGGAGGGTTGCCAGCAACCCAGCTATGTGGAGTCAGCGACTGGCATGGGCGGAGTACGCCCACAACACCCTTCTCTGCTCTTCCACTGCCCTTCCAGTGCCAATACGTGTACCAACCACCCCTATTCCCGCTGAGCAAGAGGAGGAGGCGGCGGTCCTGTCGGTCCAGGCCCACATCAGTCGCTGTCGCTGCACCTGGAGGCAGGTACGGACAGCGCTTAAGCAGGCCTCGGTCAGTTCTCAACATCAGGCCAACCACAGGCATCGCCCGGTCCCTGTCTTTTGCCCGGGACAGAGGGTGTGGCTCTCTTCCCCTCCGCGTGGAGTCCAGGAAGCTGTCCCCCCGGTTCATCGGGTCAACCCAATGGCCTACCGCCTGCAACTTCCCCCCACCATGCGGGTGCATCCCACATTCCATGTGTCCCTCCTCAAGCCCGTCGCCACCTGTCCCCTGGCTCCCCCTCCTCGCTGCGCCTCATCGGAGGGCAGCCGGCTTTTACGGTGGACTGGATCCTGGAGTGCCGGCGGGTGGGGAGGGGTCTCCAATTTCTGGTGGACTGGAAGGGTTATGGGTGAACAGGAGGGACATTTTGGACCCAATCGCCTCCGCTCGGGGGCTCTGAGGTGAACGGCTGTGTCTATCTGTTCACCTGTGTATTTATGCCCTCACTTCCCTGTGTTCCCTTGCTCAGTTTTCTCTGTTAGTTTCTCTATGTCCAGCAGTACTGTACAGTCTGATCGGAGACCTATGTACAGGTACTTGAGAAGTGATCTCCCTGTTTCGTTATTTGTGGGGTCTGTTTGTGTTTATGAACAGATTCCCAGGAGCAGATTGCTTAGGGGCCTCTTCTCCAGGCTCATCTCTCTGTAGGTGATGGCTTTGATATGGAAGGTTTGGGAATCACTTCCTTTTAGGCGGTTGTAGAATTTAACGTCTCTTTTCTGGATTTAGATAATTAGCGGGTATT
>NW_028156213.1:170000-249767 GCF_964263955.1 Coregonus lavaretus | reverse complement strand
CACTGTGTTGTGATCCTGTTGGTTCTACCACGGTGTTGTGATCCTGTTGGTTCTACCACTGTGTTGTGATCCTGTTGGTTCTACCACTGTGTTGTGATCCTGTTGGTTCTACCACTGTGTTGTGATCCTGTTGGTTCTACCACGGTGTTGTGATCCTGTTGGTTCTACCACTGTGTTGTGATCCTGTTGGTTCTACCACTGTGTTGTGATCCTGTTGGTTCTACCACTGTGTTGTGATCCTGTTGGTTCTACCACTGTGTTGTGATCCTGTTGGTTCTACCACTGTGTTGTGATCCTGTTGGTTCTACCACTGTTGTGATCCTGTTGGTTCTACCACTGTGTTGTGATCCTGTTGGTTCTACCACGGTGTTGTGATCCTGTTGGTTCTACCACTGTGTTGTGATCCTGTTGGTTCTACCACTGTGTTCTGGGTTGGGGTTATGGTTGGTTCTACCACTGTGTTGTGATCCTGTTGGTTCTACCATGGTGTTCTGGGTTGGGGTTAGGGTTGGTTCTACCACTGTGTTCTGGGTTAGGGTTGGTTCTACCACTGTGTTCTGGGTTGGGGTTAGGATTGGTTCTACCACTGTGTTCTGGGTTGGGGTTAGGGTTGGTTCTACCATTGTGTTCTGGGTTGGGGTTAGGGTTGGTTCTACCATTGTGTTCTGGGTTGGGGTTAGGGTTGGTTCTACCACTGTGTTCTGGGTTGGGGTTAGGGTTGGTTCTACCATTGTGTTCTGGGTTAGGGTTGGTTCTACCACTGTGTTCTGGGTTGGGGTTAGGGTTGGTTCTACCATTGTGTTCTGGGTTGGGGTTAGGGTTGGTTCTACCATTTGTGTTCTGGGTTAGGGTTGGTTCTACCACTGTGTTCTGGGTTGGGGTTAGGGTTGGTTCTACCACTGTGTTCTGGGTTGGGGTTAGGGTTGGTTCTACCACTGTGTTCTGGGTTGGGGTTAGGGTTGGTTCTACCACTGTGTTCTGGGTTGGGGTTAGGGTTGGTTCTACCACTGTGTTCTGGGTTGGGGTTAGGGTTGGTTCTACCACTGTGTTCTGGGTTGGGGTTAGGGTTGGCTCTACCACTGTGTTCTGGGTTGGGGTTGGGGTTGGTTCTACCATTGTGTTCTGGGTTGGGGTTGGTTCTACCATTGTGTTCTGGGTTGGGGTTGGTTCTACCATTGTGTTGATCCTGTTGCTTCTACCACAGTGTTCTTGGTTGGTGTTAGGGTTGGTTCTGCCACGGTGTTCTGGGTTGGGGTTAGGGTTGGTTATACCACTGTACTCTCCATAACAGCCCTTTTTCTCTGTGTTCCCAGATGCTCTTCCTGAGATGGAGGACCAGGGCCACTATGAGGAGGACAACTTTGACTTCGGGGCCTCTGGGGCCAACAACAACATGGATAATGGAGGCTCCCAGAACCTCACCAAGCTCACCACGGCAAACATGGAGGACATGGACAACTATTACAGCTTTGGGAAGGATACAGCTAACTACAACACGCCTTGAGCAGTTGGATAGGAGTGCTAATGTTAATGGACTACAGACCATTAGAGACCATGGGTTAATGGTGGACTAACTACAGACCATGGGTTAATGGTGGACTAACTACAGCCCATGGGTTAATGGAGAAGAGACCATGGGTTAATGGTGGACTAACTACAGACCATGGGTTAATGGAGAAGAGACCATGGGTTAATGGTGGACTAACTACAGACCATGGGTTAATGGTGGACTAACTACAGACCATGGGTTAATGGAGAGGAAAACAATGTTTCCACCCTTAGCTCTTCATCAGGCATCCAGGACCTAAGGGTGGAAACGTTGTTCTAAATAAATATCACCTGGGAGCATGAGCAGCAGTGTGCAGCGTTTTCCATCACTTCTACAACTCCAGCACCTGACGAGAGCACCTGGATGTGCCTCTGTTCTTCAGCTTCTGTTAATGGAGAGGAGACTATGGGTGGGGAACAGACAACATGGCTGCCATGCTGTGGCAATGAGAGAGTCTGAGTTAGGGTTAGGGTGTGCTGTGGCAGTGAGAGAGACTGGGTTAGGGTTAGGCTGTGCTGTGGCAGTGAGGGAGACTAGGTTAGGGTTAGGCTGTGGCAGTGAGAGACTGGGTTAGGGTGTGCTGTGGCAGTGAGAGAGACTGGGTTAGGGTTAGGGTGTGCTGTGGCAGTGAGAGAGACTGGGTTAGGGTTAGGGTGTGCTGTGGCAGTGAGAGAGACTGGGTTAGGGTGTGCTGTGGCAATGAGAGAGTCTGGGTTAGGGTTAGGGTGTGCTGTGGCAGTGAGAGAGTCTGGGTTAGGGTTAGGGTGTGCTGTGGCAGTGAGAGAGACTGGGTTAGGGTGTGCTGTGGCAGTGAGAGAGACTGGGTTAGGCTGTGCTGTGGCAGTGAGAGAGACTGGGTTAGGGTTAGGCTGTGCTGTGGCAGTGAGAGAGACTGGGTTAGGGTGTGCTGTGGCAGTGAGAGAGACTGGGTTAGGGTTAGGGTGTGCTGTGGCAGTGAGAGAGACTGGGTTAGGCTGTGCTGTGGCAGTGAGAGAGACTGGGTTAGGGTTAGGGTGTGCTGTGGCAGTGAGAGAGACTGGGTTAGGGTGTGCTGTGGCAGTGAGAGAGACTGGGTTAGGGTTAGGGTGTGCTGTGGCAGTGAGAGAGACTGGGTTAGGGTTAGGCTGTGCTGTGGCAGTGAGAGAGACTGGGTTAGGGTTAGGGTGTGCTGTGGCAGTGAGAGAGACTGGGTTAGGGTTAGGCTGTGCTGTGGCAGTGAGAGAGACTGGGTTAGGGTGTGCTGTGGCAGTGAGAGAGACTGGGTTAGGGTGTGCTGTGGCAGTGAGAGAGTCTGGGTTAGGGTGTGCTGTGACAGTGAGAGAGACTGGGTTAGGGTTAGGCTGTGCTGTGGCAGTGAGAGAGACTGGGTTAGGGTTAGGGTGTGCTGTGGCAGTGAGAGAGACTGGGTTAGGGTTAGGGTGTGCTGTGGCAGTGAGAGAGACTGGGTTAGGGTTAGGCTGTGCTGTGGCAGTGAGAGAGACTGGGTTAGGGTTAGGGTGTGCTGTGGCAGTGAGAGAGACTGGGTTAGGGTGTGCTGTGGCAGTGAGAGAGACTGGGTTAGGCTGTGCTGTGGCAGTGAGAGAGACTGGGTTAGGGTGTGCTGTGGCAGTGAGAGAGACTGGGTTACGGTTAGGGTGTGCTGTGGCAGTGAGAGAGACTGGGTTAGGGTGTGCTGTGCTGTGGCAGTGAGAGAGACTGGGTTAGGGTGTGCTGTGGCAGTGAGAGAGACTGGGTTAGGGTTAGGCTGTGCTGTGGCAGTGAGAGAGACTGGGTTAGGGTTAGGCTGTGCTGTGGCAGTGAGAGAGACTGGGTTAGGGTTAGGCTGTGCTGTGGCAGTGAGAGAGACTGGGTTAGGGTGTGCTGTGGCAGTGAGAGAGACTGGGTTAGGGCGTGCTGTGGCAGTGAGAGAGACTGGGTTAGGGTTAGGGTGTGCTGTGGCAATGAGAGAGACTGGGTTAGGGTTAGGGTGTGGCAGTGAGGGAGACTAGGTTAGGGTTAGGCTGTGGCAGTGAGAGAGACTGGGTTAGGGTGTGCTGTGGCAGTGAGAGAGACTGGGTTAGGGTTAGGGTGTGCTGTGGCAGTGAGAGAGACTGGGTTAGGGTTAGGGTGTGCTGTGGCAGTGAGAGAGACTGGGTTAGGGTGTGCTGTGGCAGTGAGAGAGACTGGGTTAGGGTGTGCTGTGGCAGTGAGAGAGACTGGGTTAGGGTTAGGCTGTGCTGTGGCAGTGAGAGAGACTGGGTTAGGGTTAGGCTGTGCTGTGGCAGTGAGAGAGACTGGGTTAGGGTTAGGCTGTGCTGTGGCAGTGAGAGAGACTGGGTTAGGGTTAGGCTGTGGCAGTGAGAGAGACTGGGTTAGGGTTAGGCTGTGCTGTGGCAGTGAGAGAGACTGGGTTAGGGTTAGGGTGTGCTGTGGCAGTGAGAGAGACTGGGTTAGGGTGTGCTGTGGCAGTGAGAGAGACTGGGTTAGGGTTAGGGTGTGCTGTGGCAGTGAGAGAGACTGGGTTAGGGTTAGGCTGTGCTGTGGCAGTGAGAGAGACTGGGTTAGGGTTAGGGTGTGCTGTGGCAGTGAGAGAGACTGAGTTAGGGTTAGGGTGTGCTGTGGCAGTGAGAGAGACTGGGTTAGGGCGTGCTGTGGCAGTGAGAGAGACTGGGTTAGGGTGTGCTGTGGCAGTGAGAGAGACTGGGTTAGGGCGTGCTGTGGCAGTGAGAGAGACTGGGTTAGGGTTAGGGTGTGCTGTGGCAGTGAGAGAGACTGGGTTAGGGTTAGGCTGTGCTGTGGCAGTGAGAGAGACTGGGTTAGGGTTAGGGTGTGCTGTGGCAGTGAGAGAGACTGGGTTAGGGTTAGGCTGTGCTGTGGCAGTGAGAGAGACTGGGTTAGGGTGTGCTGTGACAGTGAGAGAGACTGGGTTAGGGTTAGGCTGTGCTGTGGCAGTGAGAGAGACTGGGTTAGGGTTAGGCTGTGCTGTGGCAGTGAGAGAGACTGGGTTAGGGTTAGGCTGTGCTGTGGCAGTGAGAGAGACTGGGTTAGGGTTAGGCTGTGCTGTGGCAGTGAGAGAGACTGGGTTAGGGTTAGGGTGTGCTGTGGCAGTGAGAGAGACTGGGTTAGGGTTAGGCTGTGCTGTGGCAGTGAGAGAGACTGGGTTAGGGTTAGGCTGTGCTGTGGCAGTGAGAGAGACTGGGTTAGGGTTAGGGTGTGCTGTGGCAGTGAGAGAGACTGGGTTAGGGTTAGGGTGTGCTGTGGCAGTGAGAGAGACTGGGTTAGGGTTAGGGTGTGCTGTGGCAGTGAGAGAGACTGGGTTAGGGTTAGGCTGTGCTGTGGCAGTGAGAGAGACTGGGTTAGGGTTAGGCTGTGCTGTGGCAGTGAGAGAGACTGGGTTAGGGTTAGGGTGTGCTGTGGCAGTGAGAGAGACTGGGTTAGGGTTAGGGTGTGCTGTGGCAGTGAGAGAGACTGGGTTAGGGTTAGGGCGTGCTGTGGCAGTGAGAGACTGGGTTAGGGTTAGGGTGTGCTGTGGCAGTGAGAGAGACTGGGTTAGGGTGTGCTGTGGCAGTGAGAGAGACTGGGTTAGGGTTAGGGTGTGCTGTGGCAGTGAGAGAGACTGGGTTAGGGTTAGGGTGTGCTGTGGCAGTGAGAGAGACTGGGTTAGGCTGTGCTGTGGCAGTGAGAGAGACTGGGTTAGGGTGTGCTGTGGCAGTGAGAGAGACTGGGTTAGGGTTAGGGTGTGGCAGTGAGAGAGACTGGGTTAGGGTTAGGGTGTGCTGTGGCAGTGAGAGAGACTGGGTTAGGCTGTGCTGTGGCAGTGAGAGAGACTGGGTTAGGGTTAGGGTGTGCTGTGGCAGTGAGAGAGACTGGGTTAGGCTGTGCTGTGGCAGTGAGAGAGACTGGGTTAGGGTTAGGCTGTGCTGTGGCAGTGAGAGAGACTGGGTTAGGGTTAGGGTGTGCTGTGGCAGTGAGAGAGACTGGGTTAGGCTGTGCTGTGGCAGTGAGAGAGACTGGGTTAGGGTTAGGGTGTGCTGTGGCAGTGAGAGAGACTGGGTTAGGGTTAGGGTGTGCTGTGGCAGTGAGAGAGACTGGGTTAGGGTTAGGGTGTGCTGTGGCAGTGAGAGAGACTGGGTTAGGGTTAGGGTGTGCTGTGGCAGTGAGAGAGACTGGGTTAGGGTTAGGGTGTGCTGTGGCAGTGAGAGAGACTGGGTTAGGGTGTGCTGTGGCAGTGAGACACAGGGAGGGGGTTCATGGACCTTTTAAGAACCAGAACTGACCTGTCCTGATGGAGGGGCGGGACATGCACTTCAACAGCCAATCAGCTCCACCCGTCTCTGATAGAAGTGACTCTGAGACTGACGATTGGGTCTAGAAGTCCTTTGGGATATTCTACCAGACATGATTGGTCTAGAAGTCCTTTGGGATATTCTACCAGACATGATTGGTCTAGAAGTCCTTTGGGATATTCTACCAGACATGATTGGTCTAGAAGTCCTTTGGGATATTCTACCAGACATGATTGGTCTAGAAGTCCTTTGGGATATTCTACCAGACATGATTGGTCTAGAAGACCTTTGGGATATTCTACCAGACATGATTGGTCTAGAAGTCCTTTGGGATATTCTACCAGACATGATTGGTCTAGAAGTCCTTTGGGATATTCTACCAGACATGATTGGTCTAGAAGTCCTTTGGGATATTCTACCAGACATGATTGGTCTAGAAGTCCTTTGGGATATTCTACCAGACATGATTGGTCTAGAAGTCCTTTGGGATATTCTACCAGACATGACTAAAGACTATAGTGACAGATGTAAACTGTGATAAGTTGTGGTATGGAACTATGTATCAGCACTCAGAAAGCAGTTTACATAGAGCCGTCTTACCTACCATGGAATCATTCACCAATAAGTATGTTTTTACATGTTTTGACAGAAGACCAAGCCAGATACAGTATAACTCTGATCTTAGATCCAACTAGACACACCTGTATACATTGCCTTCAGAAAGGCTTCACACCCCTTGACTTTTTCCACATTTTGTTGTGTTGCAGCCTGAATTGAAAATTGATTACATTGAGATTTTTTGTCACTGGCCTTCACACAATACAAATCAAATCAAATCAAATCAAATTTTATTGGTCACATGCGCCGAATACAACAGGTGCAGACATTACAGTGAAATGCTTACTTACAGCCCTTAACCAACAGTGCATTTATTTTAAACAAAAAAGTAAGAATAAAACAACAACAAAAAAGTGTTGAGAAAAAAAAGAGCAGAAGTAAAAAATAAAGTGACAGTAGGGAGGCTATATATACAATAGAATAAAGTGACAGTAGGGAGGCTATATATACAGGGGGGTACCGTTGCATAGTCAATGTGCGGGGGCACCGGCTAGTTGAGGTAATATGTACATATGTACAATACCCCATAATGTCAAGGTGGAATTATGTTTGTAGAATTTTTTTAATGAAAAGCTGAAATGTCTTGAGTCAATAAGTATTCAACCCCTTAAGTTCAGGAATAAAAATGTGCTTAACAAGTCACATAAGTTGCATGGACTCTCTCTCTCTCTCTCTGCAATAAGTGTTTAACATGTTTTTTGAATGACTACCTTATCTCTGTACCCCACACATACAATTATCTGTATGTGTGAAAACCAGTCAGTATCTGGTGTGACCATTTGCCTCATGCAGCGCGACACAGCTCCTTCCCATAGAGTTGATCCGGCTGTTGATTGTGGCCTGTGGAATGTTGTCCCACTCCTCTTCAATGGCTGTGAGAAGTTACTGGATATTGGCGGGAACTGGAACACGCTGTCGTACACGTAGATCCAGAGCATCCTGAACATGCTGAATGGGTGACATGTCTGGTAAGTATGCAGGCCATGGAAGAACTGGGACATTTTCAGCTTCCAGGAATTGTGTACAGATCTTTGCGACTTGGGGCCGTGCATTATCATGCTGAAACATGAGGTGATGGTGGCGGCTGGATGGCACGACAATGGGCCTCAGGATCTCGTCACAGTATCTCTGTGCATTAAAATTGGCATAGATAAAATGCAATTCTGTTCATTGTCCATAGCTTATGCCTGCCCATACCATAAACCCACCGCCACCATGGGGCACTCTGTTCACAACGTTGACATCAGCAAACCTCTCGCCCACACAACGCCATACACACTGTCTGCCTTCTGCCCGGGACAGTAGAAACCGGGATTAATCCATGAAGAGGACACTTCTCCAGCCTGCTAGTGGCCACTGAAGGTGAGCATTTGTCCACTGAAGTCAGTTACGACGCCAAACTGCAGTCAGGTCAAGACCCTGGTGAGGACGACGAGCACGCAGATGAGCTTCCCTGAGATGGTTTTTGACAATTTGTCCAGAAAATCTTTGGTTGTGCAAACCCACAGTTTCATCAGCTGTCCAGCTGGCTGGTCTCAGATGATCCCGCAGGTTAAGAAGCCGGTTGTGGAGGTCCTGGGCTGGCGTGGTTACACGTGGACTGCGGTTTTGAGGCCGGTTGGACGTACTGCCAAATTCTCTAAAACGACGTCGGAGGCGGCTTATGTTAGAGAAATGAACATTAAAGTCTCTGGCAACAGCTCTAGTGGACATTCCTGCAGTCAGGATGCCAATCGCACGCTCCCTTTAGACTTGACACATCTGTGGCATTGTGTTGTGTGACAAAACTGAACATTTTAGAGTGGCCTTATATTGTCCCCAGCACGAGGTGCACCTGTGTAATGATCATCATGCTGTTTAATCAGCTTCTTGATATGCCACACCTGTCAGGTGGATGGATTATCTTGGCAAAGAAGAAATGCTCACTAACAGAGATGTAAACAAATTAGTGCACAGCATTTGAGAGAAATAAGCTTTTTGTGTGTATGGAACATTTCTGGGATCTTTTATTTCAGCTCATGAAACATGGGATTAACACTTTACATGTTGCCTTTTCTATTTTGCGTTTTCTATATTTGTTCAGTAAACATTTGAGTTGCTCACCAAGATGACATTGAATGTTCCTGAGTGGGCTAGTTACAGTTTTGACTTAAATTTACTTAAAAATCTATGGCAAGAACTGAAAATGGCTGTCTAGCAATGATCAAAAACCAACTTGACAGAGCTTGAAGAATTAAAAATAATGTTGAAATATTGTCCAATCCATGTGTGCAAAGCTCTTTAGAGATTTACCCAGAAAGACACAGCTGTAATCGCTGGCAAAGGTTATTGTCACGTATTGACTCAGGGGGTTGAATACTTATCTAATCACAATATATTAGTTTTATTTTTATTTCTTTTTTTACAAACGTTAGAATTTTTCTTCCACTTTGACATTAGAGTAGTTTGTGTAGATCGTTGACAAAAAATGACAATTAAATCCATTTTAATCCCACTTTGTAACAACAAAAGGTGGAAAAAGTCGAGGGGTACTTTCTGAAGGCACTGTATTAGACATTGATACATCTGATACCAACATGTTAAAGAATAGGTTTGAATGATCTTCACAACATGTCTGTTCTGCAGCATGGAGGAGCACAGGACCAGTCTTCTATGAGCTGATCTGGAGTCAGGTCTATACTTACCAAAGTGACTGCTGTGTGTGCTGGCTGTTACTACAACATGTTGCTGCTGTCTAACCTCTTACAGTCTCTTACTCTACAAACCTGTTTCACTTGGTTTAGCTTGACACTGCTGTTGTTTTAATGATGACTATGACCTGGCTCTGCCTGAATACATTAAAGCACTTTGAAGTAGCCTGGTCCCAGATCAGCTTGGTGTGACAATGACTTTGCAAGACAGTACAACCAGATCTGGACCAGGCTACCTAAGACGGTACAACCAGATCTGGACCAGGCTACCTGAGACGGTACAACCAGATCTGGACCAGGCTACTTGAGACGGTACAACCAGATCTGGACCAGGCTACCTGAGACGGTACAACTAGATCTGGACCAGGCTACCTGAGACGGTACAACCAGATCTGGACCAGGCTACCTGAGACGGTACAACTAGATCTGGACCAGGCTACCTAAGACGGTACAACCAGATCTGGACCAGGCTACCTGAGTACAACTAGATCTGGACCAGGCTACCTAAGACGGTACAACCAGATCTGGACCAGGCTACCTAAGACGGTACAACCAGATCTGGACCAGGCTACCTGAGTACAACTAGATCTGGACCAGGCTACCTGAGTACAACTAGATCTGGACCAGGCTACCTGAGTACAACCAGATCTGGACCAGGCTACCTGAGTACAACTAGATCTGGACCAGGCTACCTGAGTACAACTAGATCTGGACCAGGCTACCTGAGTACAACTAGATCTGGACCAGGCTACCTGAGTACAACTAGATCTGGACCAGGCTACCTGAGTACAACTAGATCTGGACCAGGCTACCTGAGTACAACTAGATCTGGACCAGGCTACCTGAGTACAACTAGATCTGGACCAGAATACCTGAGACGGACAAGCAGAACTCTGTAACATCACACAGTAGTCAATACAAGCAAGACTGTGACTTCACTGGTTGTCTTGAGAATGAGCAGTGTGGTTGTTTCAGTTGCACCTCTCTCTCTCTCTCTCTCTCTCTCTCTCTCTCTGGGTGCTTGTGTTTTAACTGGCCCGGGCACCAGGTGGGAGGAGTTAGCACCTTTTTTAGACCATTCCCCCATCCTTCTATGCAGGGCAGCCTTGATTCACACTCAAACTAAAAACCTGGTATTCTACTAGTTGTTATTGGAATAAGGAATATCCAACTGAAACCTCACATTACTATTTAATAAAGGTTATTTGGTTTCTGTTTTTCAGTCTTGTTTTAATCTGTCTGCATTCTGTAATTCCTTAAACTGAACTTCTGTTGAAATGACTAGACGGTATGTTTCAACCTTGTCAGTTAGTATAATATACAACCCTAAGCCATATCATTATATTTATATTATATCATACAGCCAAAGAGTCCAACTGCTTCAGTCGTCTATTCATGTCTTTCTAACCCTAGGATTGTTTAGCCCAGCCTGTGACGTCATGTTTCAATTGGAATCTCCTTGTGCCTCCATGTCGCCCCCTGCTGTACAGACAACACAGTAGGAACAGCTTTCTGAATCATGCCGGTGAAAGAATCTGTGGCCCTCCATTAGTGGTACAGTGAGTCCTGGACATCAGAGGGATTTCACCCATCTTTACCTTCCCTGGGCTGGCTGTAAGATCAGCCACCCCTTTCTACTTGAATAGCCACCAAGAAATATTCAAATAGAATTTCCATAGTGTAGTGTGTAGAATTTCTGTAGTGTGAACACCACAGTGTGCAGTTCACAGGTGTTAAGGAGCGCTGCCATCCCTCCGCGAGATGCTCATTGCTGTCAGTAGCCTACAGCTTAGAGACGTCAGTAGCCTACCGCGCAGAGACGTCAGTAGCCTACCGCGCAGAGACGTCAGTAGCCTACCGCGCAGAGACGTCAGTAGCCTACAGAGCAGAGACGTCAGTAGCCTACCGCGCAGAGACGTCAGTAGCCTACAGCTTAGAGACGTCAGTAGCCTACAGAGCAGAGACGTCAGTAGCCTACCGCGCAGAGACGTCAGTAGCCTACCGCGCAGAGACGTCAGTAGCCTACAGCTTAGAGACGTCAGTAGCCTACAGCGCAGAGACGTCAGTAGCCTACAGCGCAGAGACGTCAGTAGCCTACAGAGCAGAGACGTCAGTAGCCTACAGCGCAGAGACGTCAGTAGCCTACAGCTTAGAGACGTCAGTAGCCTACAGCGTAGAGACGTCAGTAGCCTACAGCTTAGAGACTTCAGTAGCCTACAGCTTAGAGACGTCAGTAGCCTACAGCGCAGAGACGTCAGTAGCCTACAGCTTAGAGACGTCAGTAGCCTACAGCGCAGAGACGTCAGTAGCCTACAGCTTAGAGACGTCAGTAGCCTACAGCGCAGAGACGTCAGTAGCCTACAGCGCAGAGACGTCAGTAGCCTACAGCGCAGAGACGTCAGTAGCCTACAGCTTAGAGACGTCAGTAGCCTACAGCTTAGAGACGTCAGTAGCCTACAGCTTAGAGACGTCAGTAGCCTACAGCTTAGAGACGTCAGTAGCCTACAGCGCAGAGACGTCAGTAGCCTACAGCTTAGAGACGTCAGTAGCCTACAGCTTAGAGACGTCAGTAGCCTACAGCTTAGAGACGTCAGTAGCCTACAGAGCAGAGACGTCAGTAGCCTACAGCGCAGAGACGTCAGTAGCCTACAGAGCAGAGACGTCAGTAGCCTACAGCTTAGAGACGTCAGTAGCCTACAGCTTAGAGACGTCAGTAGCCTACAGCTTAGAGACGTCAGTAGCCTACAGAGCAGAGACATCAGTAGCCTACAGCTTAGAGACGTCAGTAGCCTACAGCTTAGAGACGTCAGTAGCCTACAGCTTAGAGACGTCAGTAGCCTACAGCTTAGAGACGTCAGTAGCCTACAGCTTAGAGACGTCAGTAGCCTACAGCGCAGAGACGTCAGTAGCCTACAGCGCAGAGACGTCAGTAGCCTACCGCGCAGAGACGTCAGTAGCCTACCGCGCAGAGACGTCAGTAGCCTACCGCGCAGAGACGTCAGTAGCCTACCGCGTAGAGACGTCAGTAGCCTACCGCGCAGAGACGTCAGTAGCCTACAGCGCAGAGACGTCAGTAGCCTACAGCGCAGAGACGTCAGTAGCCTACAGCTTAGAGACGTCAGTAGCCTACAGCGCAGAGACGTCAGTAGCCTACAGCGCAGAGACGTCAGTAGCCTACAGCGCAGAGACGTCAGTAGCCTACAGCGCAGAGACGTCAATAGCCTACAGCGCAGAGACGTCAGTAGCCTACAGCGCAGAGACGTCAGTAGCCTACAGCGCAGAGACGTCAGTAGCCTACAGCTTAGAGACGTCAGTAGCCTACAGCTTAGAGACGTCAGTAGCCTACAGCGCAGAGACGTCAGTAGCCTACAGCTTAGAGACGTCAGTAGCCTACAGCGCAGAGACGTCAGTAGCCTACAGCTTAGAGACGTCAGTAGCCTACAGCGCAGAGACGTCAGTAGCCTACAGCGCAGAGACGTCAGTAGCCTACAGCTTAGAGACGTCAGTAGCCTACAGCGCAGAGACGTCAGTAGCCTACAGCTTAGAGACGTCAGTAGCCTACAGCTTAGAGACGTCAGTAGCCTACAGAGCAGAGACGTCAGTAGCCTACAGCGCAGAGACGTCAGTAGCCTACAGCGCAGAGACGTCAGTAGCCTACAGCTTAGAGACGTCAGTAGCCTACAGCTTAGAGACGTCAGTAGCCTACAGCGCAGAGACGTCAGTAGCCTACAGCGCAGAGACGTCAGTAGCCTACCGCGCAGAGACGTCAGTAGCCTACCGCGCAGAGACGTCAGTAGCCTACCGCGCAGAGACGTCAGTAGCCTACAGCTTAGAGACGTCAGTAGCCTACAGCTTAGAGACGTCAGTAGCCTACCGCGCAGAGACGTCAGTAGCCTACAGCTTAGAGACGTCAGTAGCCTACAGCTTAGAGACGTCAGTAGCCTACAGCGCAGAGACGTCAGTAGCCTACAGCGCAGAGACGTCAGTAGCCTACAGCTTAGAGACGTCAGTAGCCTACAGCTTAGAGACGTCAGTAGCCTACCGCGCAGAGACGTCAGTAGCCTACAGCGCAGAGACGTCAGTAGCCTACCGCGCAGAGACGTCAGTAGCCTACAGCTTAGAGACGTCAGTAGCCTACAGCTTAGAGACGTCAGTAGCCTACCGCGCAGAGACGTCAGTAGCCTACAGCGCAGAGACGTCAGTAGCCTACCGCGCAGAGACGTCAGTAGCCTACAGCTTAGAGACGTCAGTAGCCTACAGCTTAGAGACGTCAGTAGCCTACCGCGCAGAGACGTCAGTAGCCTACAGCTTAGAGACGTCAGTAGCCTACAGCTTAGAGACGTCAGTAGCCTACAGCTTAGAGACGTCAGTAGCCTACAGAGCAGAGACGTCAGTAGCCTACAGCTTAGAGACGTCAGTAGCCTACAGCGCAGAGACGTCAGTAGCCTACAGCTTAGAGACGTCAGTAGCCTACCGCGCAGAGACGTCAGTAGCCTACAGCTTAGAGACGTCAGTAGCCTACAGCTTAGAGACGTCAGTAGCCTACAGCTTAGAGACGTCAGTAGCCTACAGCTTAGAGACGTCAGTAGCCTACAGCTTAGAGACGTCAGTAGCCTACAGCGCAGAGACGTCAGTAGCCTACAGCTTAGAGACGTCAGTAGCCTACAGCGCAGAGACGTCAGTAGCCTACAGCGCAGAGACGTCAGTAGCCTACAGCACAGAGACGTCAGTAGCCTACAGCTTAGAGACGTCAGTAGCCTACAGCTTAGAGACGTCAGTAGCCTACAGCTTAGAGACGTCAGTAGCCTACAGAGCAGAGACGTCAGTAGCCTACAGCGCAGAGACGTCAGTAGCCTACAGCTTAGAGACGTCAGTAGCCTACAGCTTAGAGACGTCAGTAGCCTACAGCTTAGAGACGTCAGTAGCCTACAGCTTAGAGACGTCAGTAGCCTACAGCTTAGAGACGTCAGTAGCCTACAGCTTAGAGACGTCAGTAGCCTACAGCTTAGAGACGTCAGTAGCCTACAGCGCAGAGACGTCAGTAGCCTACAGCGCAGAGACGTCAGTAGCCTACAGCGCAGAGACGTCAGTTGCCTACAGCTTAGAGACGTCAGTAGCCTACAGCTTAGAGACGTCAGTAGCCTACAGCGCAGAGACGTCAGTAGCCTACAGCGCAGAGACGTCAGTAGCCTACAGCGCAAAGACGTCAGTAGCCTACAGCGCAGAGACGTCAGTAGCCTACCGCGCAGAGACGTCAGTAGCCTACAGCGCAGAGACGTCAGTAGCCTACAGCTTAGAGACGTCAGTAGCCTACAGCTTAGAGACGTCAGTAGCCTACAGCGCAGAGACGTCAGTAGCCTACAGAGCAGAGACGTCAGTAGCCTACAGCTTAGAGACGTCAGTAGCCTACAGCTTAGACGTCAGTAGCCTACAGCGCAGAGACGTCAGTAGCCTACAGCGCAGAGACGTCAGTAGCCTACCGCGCAGAGACGTCAGTAGCCTACAGCTTAGAGACGTCAGTAGCCTACAGCTTAGAGACGTCAGTAGCCTACAGCTTAGAGACGTCAGTAGCCTACAGCTTAGAGACGTCAGTAGCCTACAGCGCAGAGACGTCAGTAGCCTACAGCGCAGAGACGTCAGTAGCCTACAGCTTAGAGACGTCAGTAGCCTACAGCTTAGAGACGTCAGTAGCCTACAGCGCAGAGACGTCAGTAGCCTACAGCGCAGAGACGTCAGTAGCCTACAGCGCAGAGACGTCAGTAGCCTACCGCGCAGAGACGTCAGTAGCCTACCGCGCAGAGACGTCAGTAGCCTACCGCGCAGAGACGTCAGTAGCCTACAGCTTAGAGACGTCAGTAGCCTACAGCTTAGAGACGTCAGTAGCCTACCGCGCAGAGACGTCAGTAGCCTACAGCTTAGAGACGTCAGTAGCCTACAGCTTAGAGACGTCAGTAGCCTACAGCTTAGAGACGTCAGTAGCCTACAGCGCAGAGACGTCAGTAGCCTACAGCTTAGAGACGTCAGTAGCCTACAGCTTAGAGACGTCAGTAGCCTACCGCGCAGAGACGTCAGTAGCCTACAGCGCAGAGACGTCAGTAGCCTACCGCGCAGAGACGTCAGTAGCCTACAGCTTAGAGACGTCAGTAGCCTACAGCTTAGAGACGTCAGTAGCCTACCGCGCAGAGACGTCAGTAGCCTACAGCGCAGAGACGTCAGTAGCCTACCGCGCAGAGACGTCAGTAGCCTACAGCTTAGAGACGTCAGTAGCCTACAGCTTAGAGACGTCAGTAGCCTACCGCGCAGAGACGTCAGTAGCCTACAGCTTAGAGACGTCAGTAGCCTACAGCTTAGAGACGTCAGTAGCCTACAGCTTAGAGACGTCAGTAGCCTACAGAGCAGAGACGTCAGTAGCCTACAGCTTAGAGACGTCAGTAGCCTACAGCGCAGAGACGTCAGTAGCCTACAGCTTAGAGACGTCAGTAGCCTACCGCGCAGAGACGTCAGTAGCCTACAGCTTAGAGACGTCAGTAGCCTACAGCTTAGAGACGTCAGTAGCCTACAGCTTAGAGACGTCAGTAGCCTACAGCTTAGAGACGTCAGTAGCCTACAGCGCAGAGACGTCAGTAGCCTACAGCTTAGAGACGTCAGTAGCCTACAGCGCAGAGACGTCAGTAGCCTACAGCGCAGAGACGTCAGTAGCCTACAGCACAGAGACGTCAGTAGCCTACAGCTTAGAGACGTCAGTAGCCTACAGCTTAGAGACGTCAGTAGCCTACAGCTTAGAGACGTCAGTAGCCTACAGCTTAGAGACGTCAGTAGCCTACAGAGCAGAGACGTCAGTAGCCTACAGCGCAGAGACGTCAGTAGCCTACAGCTTAGAGACGTCAGTAGCCTACAGCTTAGAGACGTCAGTAGCCTACAGCTTAGAGACGTCAGTAGCCTACAGCTTAGAGACGTCAGTAGCCTACAGCGCAGAGACGTCAGTAGCCTACAGCGCAGAGACGTCAGTAGCCTACAGCGCAGAGACGTCAGTAGCCTACAGCTTAGAGACGTCAGTAGCCTACAGCTTAGAGACGTCAGTAGCCTACAGCGCAGAGACGTCAGTAGCCTACAGCGCAGAGACGTCAGTAGCCTACAGCGCAGAGACGTCAGTAGCCTACCGCGCAGAGACGTCAGTAGCCTACAGCGCAGAGACGTCAGTAGCCTACAGCTTAGAGACGTCAGTAGCCTACAGCTTAGAGACGTCAGTAGCCTACAGCGCAGAGACGTCAGTAGCCTACAGCGCAGAGACGTCAGTAGCCTACAGAGCAGAGACGTCAGTAGCCTACAGCTTAGAGACGTCAGTAGCCTACAGCTTAGACGTCAGTAGCCTACAGCGCAGAGACGTCAGTAGCCTACAGCGCAGAGACGTCAGTAGCCTACCGCGCAGAGACGTCAGTAGCCTACAGCTTAGAGACGTCAGTAGCCTACAGCTTAGAGACGTCAGTAGCCTACAGCTTAGAGACGTCAGTAGCCTACAGCGCAGAGACGTCAGTAGCCTACAGCTTAGAGACGTCAGTAGCCTACAGCGCAGAGACGTCAGTAGCCTACCGCGCAGAGACGTCAGTAGCCTACAGCTTAGAGACGTCAGTAGCCTACAGCTTAGAGACGTCAGTAGCCTACAGCGCAGAGACGTCAGTAGCCTACAGCGCAGAGACGTCAGTAGCCTACAGCTTAGAGACGTCAGTAGCCTACAGCTTAGAGACGTCAGTAGCCTACCGCGCAGAGACGTCAGTAGCCTACAGCGCAGAGACGTCAGTAGCCTACCGCGCAGAGACGTCAGTAGCCTACAGCTTAGAGACGTCAGTAGCCTACAGCTTAGAGACGTCAGTAGCCTACCGCGCAGAGACGTCAGTAGCCTACAGCGCAGAGACGTCAGTAGCCTACCGCGCAGAGACGTCAGTAGCCTACAGCTTAGAGACGTCAGTAGCCTACAGCTTAGAGACGTCAGTAGCCTACCGCGCAGAGACGTCAGTAGCCTACAGCTTAGAGACGTCAGTAGCCTACAGCTTAGAGACGTCAGTAGCCTACAGCTTAGAGACGTCAGTAGCCTACAGAGCAGAGACGTCAGTAGCCTACAGCTTAGAGACGTCAGTAGCCTACAGCGCAGAGACGTCAGTAGCCTACAGCTTAGAGACGTCAGTAGCCTACCGCGCAGAGACGTCAGTAGCCTACAGCTTAGAGACGTCAGTAGCCTACAGCTTAGAGACGTCAGTAGCCTACAGCTTAGAGACGTCAGTAGCCTACAGCTTAGAGACGTCAGTAGCCTACAGCTTAGAGACGTCAGTAGCCTACAGCGCAGAGACGTCAGTAGCCTACAGCTTAGAGACGTCAGTAGCCTACAGCGCAGAGACGTCAGTAGCCTACAGCGCAGAGACGTCAGTAGCCTACAGCGCAGAGACGTCAGTAGCCTACAGCTTAGAGACGTCAGTAGCCTACAGCTTAGAGACGTCAGTAGCCTACAGCTTAGAGACGTCAGTAGCCTACAGAGCAGAGACGTCAGTAGCCTACAGCGCAGAGACGTCAGTAGCCTACAGCTTAGAGACGTCAGTAGCCTACAGCTTAGAGACGTCAGTAGCCTACAGCTTAGAGACGTCAGTAGCCTACAGCTTAGAGACGTCAGTAGCCTACAGCGCAGAGACGTCAGTAGCCTACAGCGCAGAGACGTCAGTAGCCTACAGCGCAGAGACGTCAGTAGCCTACAGCGCAGAGACGTCAGTAGCCTACAGCTTAGAGACGTCAGTAGCCTACAGCTTAGAGACGTCAGTAGCCTACAGCGCAGAGACGTCAGTAGCCTACAGCGCAGAGACGTCAGTAGCCTACAGCGCAGAGACGTCAGTAGCCTACCGCGCAGAGACGTCAGTAGCCTACAGCGCAGAGACGTCAGTAGCCTACAGCTTAGAGACGTCAGTAGCCTACAGCTTAGAGACGTCAGTAGCCTACAGCTTAGAGACGTCAGTAGCCTACAGCGCAGAGACGTCAGTAGCCTACAGCGCAGAGACGTCAGTAGCCTACAGCGCAGAGACGTCAGTAGCCTACAGAGCAGAGACGTCAGTAGCCTACAGCTTAGAGACGTCAGTAGCCTACAGCTTAGACGTCAGTAGCCTACAGCGCAGAGACGTCAGTAGCCTACAGCGCAGAGACGTCAGTAGCCTACCGCGCAGAGACGTCAGTAGCCTACAGCTTAGAGACGTCAGTAGCCTACAGCTTAGAGACGTCAGTAGCCTACAGCTTAGAGACGTCAGTAGCCTACAGCGCAGAGACGTCAGTAGCCTACAGCGCAGAGACGTCAGTAGCCTACAGCGCAGAGACGTCAGTAGCCTACCGCGCAGAGACGTCAGTAGCCTACAGCGCAGAGACGTCAGTAGCCTACCGCGCAGAGACGTCAGTAGCCTACAGCGCAGAGACGTCAGTAGCCTACAGCTTAGAGACGTCAGTAGCCTACAGCTTAGAGACGTCAGTAGCCTACAGCGCAGAGACGTCAGTAGCCTACAGCTTAGAGACGTCAGTAGCCTACAGCGCAGAGACGTCAGTAGCCTACAGCTTAGAGACGTCAGTAGCCTACCGCGCAGAGACGTCAGTAGCCTACAGCTTAGAGACGTCAGTAGCCTACAGCTTAGAGACGTCAGTAGCCTACAGCGCAGAGACGTCAGTAGCCTACAGAGCAGAGACGTCAGTAGCCTACAGCTTAGAGACGTCAGTAGCCTACAGCTTAGAGACGTCAGTAGCCTACAGCGCAGAGACGTCAGTAGCCTACAGCTTAGAGACGTCAGTAGCCTACCGCGCAGAGACGTCAGTAGCCTACAGCTTAGAGACGTCAGTAGCCTACAGCTTAGAGACGTCAGTAGCCTACAGCTTAGAGACGTCAGTAGCCTACAGCTTAGAGACGTCAGTAGCCTACAGCTTAGAGACGTCAGTAGCCTACAGCTTAGAGACGTCAGTAGCCTACAGCGCAGAGACGTCAGTAGCCTACAGCTTAGAGACGTCAGTAGCCTACCGCGCAGAGACGTCAGTAGCCTACAGCTTAGAGACGTCAGTAGCCTACAGCTTAGAGACGTCAGTAGCCTACAGCTTAGAGACGTCAGTAGCCTACAGCTTAGAGACGTCAGTAGCCTACAGCTTAGAGACGTCAGTAGCCTACAGCGCAGAGACGTCAGTAGCCTACAGCTTAGAGACGTCAGTAGCCTACAGCGCAGAGACGTCAGTAGCCTACAGCGCAGAGACGTCAGTAGCCTACAGCGCAGAGACGTCAGTAGCCTACAGCTTAGAGACGTCAGTAGCCTACAGCTTAGAGACGTCAGTAGCCTACAGCTTAGAGACGTCAGTAGCCTACAGAGCAGAGACGTCAGTAGCCTACAGCGCAGAGACGTCAGTAGCCTACAGCTTAGAGACGTCAGTAGCCTACAGCTTAGAGACGTCAGTAGCCTACAGCTTAGAGACGTCAGTAGCCTACAGCTTAGAGACGTCAGTAGCCTACAGCTTAGAGACGTCAGTAGCCTACAGCGCAGAGACGTCAGTAGCCTACAGCGCAGAGACGTCAGTAGCCTACAGCGCAGAGACGTCAGTAGCCTACAGCGCAGAGACGTCAGTAGCCTACAGCTTAGAGACGTCAGTAGCCTACAGCGCAGAGACGTCAGTAGCCTACAGCGCAGAGACGTCAGTAGCCTACAGCGCAGAGACGTCAGTAGCCTACCGCGCAGAGACGTCAGTAGCCTACAGCGCAGAGACGTCAGTAGCCTACAGCTTAGAGACGTCAGTAGCCTACAGCTTAGAGACGTCAGTAGCCTACAGCTTAGAGACGTCAGTAGCCTACAGCTTAGAGACGTCAGTAGCCTACAGCGCAGAGACATCAGTAGCCTACAGCTTAGAGACGTCAGTAGCCTACAGCTTAGAGACGTCAGTAGCCTACAGCGCAGAGACGTCAGTAGCCTACAGCGCAGAGACGTCAGTAGCCTACAGAGCAGAGACGTCAGTAGCCTACAGCTTAGAGACGTCAGTAGCCTACAGCTTAGACGTCAGTAGCCTACAGCGCAGAGACGTCAGTAGCCTACAGCGCAGAGACGTCAGTAGCCTACCGCGCAGAGACGTCAGTAGCCTACAGCGCAGAGACGTCAGTAGCCTACAGCTTAGAGACGTCAGTAGCCTACAGCTTAGAGACGTCAGTAGCCTACAGCTTAGAGACGTCAGTAGCCTACAGCTTAGAGACGTCAGTAGCCTACAGCGCAGAGACGTCAGTAGCCTACAGCTTAGAGACGTCAGTAGCCTACCGCGCAGAGACGTCAGTAGCCTACAGCTTAGAGACGTCAGTAGCCTACAGCTTAGAGACGTCAGTAGCCTACAGCTTAGAGACGTCAGTAGCCTACAGCTTAGAGACGTCAGTAGCCTACAGCTTAGAGACGTCAGTAGCCTACAGCTTAGAGACGTCAGTAGCCTACAGCGCAGAGACGTCAGTAGCCTACAGCGCAGAGACGTCAGTAGCCTACAGCTTAGAGACGTCAGTAGCCTACAGCTTAGAGACGTCAGTAGCCTACAGCTTAGAGACGTCAGTAGCCTACAGCGCAGAGACGTCAGTAGCCTACAGCTTAGAGACGTCAGTAGCCTACAGCTTAGAGACGTCAGTAGACTACAGCGCAGAGACGTCAGTAGCCTACAGCTTAGAGACGTCAGTAGCCTACAGCGCAGAGACGTCAGTAGCCTACAGCTTAGAGACGTCAGTAGCCTACAGCTTAGAGACGTCAGTAGCCTACAGCGCAGAGACGTCAGTAGCCTACAGCGCAGAGACGTCAGTAGCCTACAGCTTAGAGACGTCAGTAGCCTACAGCTTAGAGACGTCAGTAGCCTACAGCTTAGAGACGTCAGTAGCCTACAGCTTAGAGACGTCAGTAGCCTACCGCGCAGAGATGTCAGTAGCCTACAGCTTAGAGACGTCAGTAGCCTACAGCGCAGAGACGTCAGTAGCCTACAGCTTAGAGACGTCAGTAGCCTACAGCTTAGAGACGTCAGTAGCCTACCGCGCAGAGATGTCAGTAGCCTACAGCTTAGAGACGTCAGTAGCCTACAGAGCAGAGACGTCAGTAGCCTACAGCGTAGAGACGTCAGTAGCCTACAGAGCAGAGACGTCAGTAGCCTACAGCTTAGAGACGTCAGTAGCCTACAGCACAGAGACGTCAGTAGCCTACAGCGCAGAGACGTCAGTAGCCTACAGAGCAGAGACGTCAGTAGCCTACAGCTTAGAGACGTCAGTAGCCTACAGCGCAGAGACGTCAGTAGCCTACAGAGCAGAGACGTCAGTAGCCTACAGCTTAGAGACGTCAGTAGCCTACAGCACAGAGACGTCAGTAGCCTACAGCGCAGAGACGTCAGTAGCCTACAGCTTAGAGACGTCAGTAGCCTACAGCGCAGAGACGTCAGTAGCCTACAGCGCAGAGACGTCAGTAGCCTACAGCTTAGAGACGTCAGTAGCCTACAGCTTAGAGACGTCAGTAGCCTACAGCTTAGAGACGTCAGTAGCCTACAGCGCAGAGACGTCAGTAGCCTACAGCGCAGAGACGTCAGTAGCCTACAGCTTAGAGACGTCAGTAGCCTACCGCGCAGAGATGTCAGTAGCCTACAGCTTAGAGACGTCAGTAGCCTACAGCGCAGAGACGTCAGTAGCCTACAGCGCAGAGACGTCAGTAGCCTACCGCGCAGAGACGTCAGTAGCCTACAGCTTAGAGACGTCAGTAGCCTACAGCTTAGAGACGTCAGTAGCCTACCGCGCAGAGACGTCAGTAGCCTACAGCTTAGAGACGTCAGTAGCCTACCGCGCAGAGACGTCAGTAGCCTACAGCTTAGAGACGTCAGTAGCCTACCGCGCAGAGACGTCAGTAGCCTACAGCTTAGAGACGTCAGTAGCCTACCGCGCAGAGACGTCAGTAGCCTACAGCGCAGAGACGTCAGTAGCCTACAGCGCAGAGACGTCAGTAGCCTACAGCTTAGAGACGTCAGTAGCCTACAGCTTAGAGACGTCAGTAGCCTACAGCGCAGAGACGTCAGTAGCCTACAGCTTAGATACGTCAGTAGCCTACAGCGTAGAGACGTCAGTAGCCTACAGAGCAGAGACGTCAGTAGCCTACAGCGCAGAGACGTCAGTAGCCTACAGCGCAGAGACGTCAGTAGCCTACAGCTTAGAGACGTCAGTAGCCTACAGCGCAGAGACGTCAGTAGCCTACAGCGCAGAGACGTCAGTAGCCTACAGCTTAGAGACGTCAGTAGCCTACAGCGTAGAGACGTCAGTAGCCTACAGCGCAGAGACGTCAGTAGCCTACAGCTTAGAGACGTCAGTAGCCTACAGCTTAGAGACGTCAGTAGCCTACAGCGCAGAGACGTCAGTAGCCTACAGCGCAGAGACGTCAGTAGCCTACAGCTTAGAGACGTCAGTAGCCTACAGCTTAGAGACGTCAGTAGCCTACAGCTTAGAGACGTCAGTAGCCTACAGCGCAGAGACGTCAGTAGCCTACAGCTTAGAGACGTCAGTAGCCTACAGCTTAGAGACGTCAGTAGCCTACAGCTTAGAGACGTCAGTAGCCTACAGAGCAGAGACGTCAGTAGCCTACAGCTTAGAGACGTCAGTAGCCTACAGCGCAGAGACGTCAGTAGCCTACAGCTTAGAGACGTCAGTAGCCTACAGCGCAGAGACGTCAGTAGCCTACAGCTTAGAGACGTCAGTAGCCTACAGCTTAGAGACGTCAGTAGCCTACAGCGCAGAGACGTCAGTAGCCTACAGCTTAGAGACGTCAGTAGCCTACCGCGCAGAGACGTCAGTAGCCTACAGCTTAGAGACGTCAGTAGCCTACCGCGCAGAGACGTCAGTAGCCTACAGCTTAGAGACGTCAGTAGCCTACAGCGCAGAGACGTCAGTAGCCTACAGCTTAGAGACGTCAGTAGCCTACAGCGCAGAGACGTCAGTAGCCTACAGCTTAGAGACGTCAGTAGCCTACAGCGCAGAGACGTCAGTAGCCTACAGCTTAGAGACGTCAGTAGCCTACAGCTTAGAGACGTCAGTAGCCTACAGCTCAGAGACGTCAGTAGCCTACAGCGCAGAGACGTCAGTAGCCTACAGCGCAGAGACGTCAGTAGCCTACAGCGCAGAGACGTCAGTAGCCTACAGCGCAGAGACGTCAGTAGCCTACAGCGCAGAGACGTCAGTAGCCTACAGCTTAGAGACGTCAGTAGCCTACAGCGCAGAGACGTCAGTAGCCTACAGCTTAGAGACGTCAGTAGCCTACAGCTTAGAGGTCTTTATATGGAAACTGATGACTTCGTACATACTGCATTTATTGAGAATTATTTAGACAATAGTCAATCATTCAAGAGTAATATACACTTAATTGAAATGGTTGTTTAAATTGATCCCTGGTATTAATCTCTTAATATGAATAATAGATTAATAATCATATGAATCCAGAATGTATTGGACCACAGACAAGAAAATCAAATCATTTGAAAAGTCTCCCCTGTCAATGGGAAGGCAGAGAAGCACCTGATAGTGACACAGCATCTGATTGGCACTATACAAATACTCCATGGCACAAACTGGCAAGAAAATATCAAACATGTTCCCTTCAAACAGGATACAAAGGCTCATAGAAATATTGGGGTACAAAACAAGATCATAAAATAGTACGGACGGAATGTAATGACTATTTCAAACTTGTCTGTTTTGTGTTAGGGTTAAGGGTATTTTTTCATTTATTTTTTTATTTTTTTTAGCTTTAACTAGGCAAGTCAATTAAGAACAAATTCTTATTTACAATGACGGCCTACCAAGAGGCAAAAGGCCTCCTGCGGGGTCTGGGGCTGGGATTAAAAATACAAATGTAGGACAAAACACACATCACGACAAGAGAGACACTACATAAAGAGAGACACCACAACACTACATAAAGAGACACCACAACACTACATAAAGAGAGACGCCACAACACTACATAAAGAGAGACGCCACAACACTACATAAAGAGAGACGCCACAACACTACATAAAGAGAGACACCACAACACTACATAAAGAGAGACACCACAACACTACATAAAGAGAGACGCCACAACACTACATAAAGAGAGACACCACAACACTACATAAAGAGACACCACAACACTACATAAAGAGAGACGCCACAACACTACATAAAGAGAGACGCCACAACACTACATAAAGAGAGACGCCACAACACTACATAAAGAGAGACACCACAACACTACATAAAGAGAGACGCCACAACACTACATAAAGAGAGACACCACAACACTACATAAAGAGAGACGCCACAACACTACATAAAGAGAGACGCCACAACACTACATAAAGAGAGACACCACAACACTACATAAAGAGAGACGCCACAACACTACATAAAGAGAGACGCCACAACACTACATAAAGAGAGACACCACAACACTACATAAAGAGAGACACCACAACACTACATAAAGAGAGACACCACAACACTACATAAAGAGAGGCACAACACTCCATAAAGAGAGACACCACAACACTACATAAAGAGAGACACCACAACACTACATAAAGAGAGACACAACACTACATAAAGAGAGACACCACAACACTACATAAAGAGAGGCACAACACTCCATAAAGAGAGACACCACAACACTACATAAAGAGAGACACCACAACACTACATAAAGAGAGACACCACAACACTACATAAAGAGAGGCACAACACTCCATAAAGAGAGACACCACAACACTACATAAAGAGAGACACCACAACACTACATAAAGAGAGACGCCACAACACTACATAAAGAGAGACAACACTACATAAAGAGAGACAACACTACATAAAGAGAGACACCACAACACTACATAAAGAGAGACACCACAACACTACATAAAGAGAGACGCCACAACACTACATAAAGAGAGACGCCACAACACTACATAAAGAGAGACGCCACAACACTACATAAAGAGAGACACCACAACACTACATAAAGAGAGACGCCACAACACTACATAAAGAGACGCCACAACACTACATAAAGAGAGACGCCACAACACTACATAAAGAGAGACACCACAACACTACATAAAGAGAGACACCACAACACTACATAAAGAGAGACACCACAACACTACATAAAGAGAGACGCCACAACACTACATAAAGAGAGACACCACAACACTACATAAAGAGAGACGCCACAACACTACATAAAGAGAGACGCCACAACACTACATAAAGAGAGACGCCACAACACTACATAAAGAGAGACGCCACAACACTACATAAAGAGAGACGCCACAACACTACATAAAGAGAGACGCCACAACACTACATAAAGAGAGACACCACAACACTACATAAAGAGAGACGCCACAACACTACATAAAGAGAGACGCCACAACACTACATAAAGAGAGACGCCACAACACTACATAAAGAGAGACACCACAACACTACATAAAGAGAGACGCCACAACACTACATAAAGAGAGACGCCACAACACTACATAAAGAGAGACGCCACAACACTACATAAAGAGAGACACCACAACACTACATAAAGAGAGACACCACAACACTACATAAAGAGAGGCACAACACTCCATAAAGAGAGACACCACAACACTACATAAAGAGAGACACCACAACACTACATAAAGAGAGACGCCACAACACTACATAAAGAGAGACACAACACTACATAAAGAGAGACACCACAACACTACATAAAGAGAGACGCCACAACACTACATAAAGAGAGGCACAACACTCCATAAAGAGAGACACCACAACACTACATAAAGAGAGACACCACAACACTACATAAAGAGAGACACCACAACACTACATAAAGAGAGGCACAACACTCCATAAAGAGAGACACCACAACACTACATAAAGAGAGACACCACAACACTACATAAAGAGAGACGCCACAACACTACATAAAGAGAGACAACACTACATAAAGAGAGACAACACTACATAAAGAGAGACACCACAACACTACATAAAGAGAGACACCACAACACTACATAAAGAGAGACACCACAACACTACATAAAGAGAGACACCACAACACTACATAAAGAGAGACACCACAACACTACATAAAGAGAGACGCCACAACACTACATAAAGAGAGACACCACAACACTACATAAAGAGAGACGCCACAACACTACATAAAGAGAGACGCCACAACACTACATAAAGAGAGACACCACAACACTACATAAAGAGAGACACCACAACACTACATAAAGAGAGACAACACTACATAAAGAGAGACACCACAACACTACATAAAGAGAGACACCACAACACTACATAAAGAGAGACACCACAACACTACATAAAGAGAGACGCCACAACACTACATAAAGAGAGACACCACAACACTACATAAAGAGAGACACCACAACACTACATAAAGAGAGACGCCACAACACTACATAAAGAGAGACGCCACAACACTACATAAAGAGAGACAACACTACATAAAGAGAGACGCCACAACACTACATAAAGAGAGACATCACAACACTACATAAAGAGAGACGCCACAACACTACATAAAGAGAGACACCACAACACTACATAAAGAGAGGCACAACACAACACTACATAAAGAGAGACACCACAACACTACATAAAGAGAGACACCACAACACTACATAAAGAGAGACCTAAGACAACATGGTAGCAACACAGATCTAATCTAAGTTAGTGTTAGTTTGTTTTGTGGCGTTGTCCTCCTCCTCTTCACTTGCCCAGAGCCTTGTCCAGGTTGGTCCTGATGGCGTCCAGGAAGTCGGATGTGTTGACGTAATGTTCATTCAGCTTGCAGCTGCAACATCACATGACAGGTTAGATTAAACACTTGAAGGAACCTAGGCAGGTGTGTACGACAAGACTAAGGGCTCTATTCAATCCCATCGCGGGTTAGACTAAGGGCTCTATTCAATCCCATCGCGGGTTAGACTAAGGGTTAGGCTCTATTCAATCCCATCGCGGGTTAGACTAAGGGCTCTATTCAATCCCATCGCGGGTTAGACTAAGGGCTCTATTCAATCCCATCGCGGGTTATGGGCATTGCAGCTTTTAGAGGCAATTTCCGATTGAGCCGACATATGCAGCGTTCACTGTGAATGGGATCTCGGCAAACCTGGGAACCTTTAAAGCTGCATAAGGGGAAACAGTGCCACATTGTTATCATTATTGTAGATGAAATGGAGGAGAGGAGCATCCAACATTGTGGTAATGATGTGCAATGACATCCTTCTTTGTTGTTGTAATATCGCAAACAGACTAGACGTGGCAGTTTCACCATTACGGATTCCAGCTTAAACTGTCAATGCCTATAACCCGCAATCTGATTGAATCCCAGGTTTCACTTGGCCAGGGTTAGGGTTATCCTGTGGACATGCCTGGACTGTATTGTACTGTATAGTGTAGTATATAAGTGTGTAGTCACTTGGCCAAGCCGTGGATGCAGCCTGCCAGGTCCTTGGTCATCACACCACTCTCCACCATCTCCACACACACCCTCTCCAGAGTCTGGGAGAACCTACAGGTCAACAGGGGTTAGGGTTAGTTACCTACAGGTCAACAGGGGTTAGGGTTAGTTACCTACAGGTCAACAGGGGTTAGGGTTAGTTACCTACAGGTCAACAGGGGTTAGGGTTAGTTACCTACAGGTCAACGGGGTCAATGAGACAACAGCACTGGTGTGTATAGGTAGGTACACTATATGGTAATAACTAAGTAGTTATTTATATATTATAGATCAGGGTTTTAGTAGTTATTGATATATTACAGGTTTTAGTAGTTATTGATATATTACAGGTTTTAGTAGTTATTGATATATTGTAGATCAGGGTTTTAGTAGTTATTGATATATTACAGGTTTTAGTAGTTATTGATATATTATAGATCAGGGTTTTAGTAGTAATTGATATATTACAGGTTTTAGTAGTTATTGATATATTACAGGTCAGGGTTTTAGTAGTTATTGATATATTACAGGTCAGGGTTTTAGTAGTTATTGATATATTACAGATCAGGGTTTTAGTAGTAATTGATATATTACAGATCAGGGTTTTAGTAGTTATTGATATATTATAGATCAGGGTTTTAGTAGTTATTGACATATTACAGGTTTTAGTAGTTATTGATATATTACAGGTTTTAGTAGTTATTGATATATTATAGATCAGGGTTTTAGTAGTTATTGATATATTACAGGTTTTAGTAGTTATTGATGTATTGCAGGTTTTAGTAGTCATTGATATATTATAGATCAGGGTTTTAGTAGTTATTGATATATTACAGGTTTTAGTAGTTATTGATATATTATAGATCAGGGTTTTAGTAGTTATTGATATATTACAGATCAGGGTTTTAGTAGTTATTGATATATTACAGATCAGGGTTTTAGTAGTTATTGATATATTATAGATCAGGGTTTTAGTAGTTATTGATATATTACAGGTTTTAGTAGTTATTGATATATTACAGGTTTTAGTAGTCATTGATATATTATAGATCAGGGTTTTAGTAGTAATTGATATATTACAGGTTTTAGTAGTTATTGATATATTATAGATCAGGGTTTTAGTAGTTATTGATATATTACAGGTTTTAGTAGTTATTTATATATATTAAGTTATTGATATGCCCAATCCTTCAGTAGCCTCCAACTGCTCTTAAACACTAGTAAAACTAAATGCATGCTTTTCAATCGAACGCTGCTGGCACCCGCCCACCCGACTAGAATCACCACTCTCGACGGGTCTGACCTAGAGTATGTGGACAACTACAAATACCTAGGTGTCTGGTTAGACTGTAAACTCAACTTCCAGACTCACATAAAGAATCTCCAATCCAAAGTGAAATCTAGAATCGGCTTCCTATTTCGCAACAAAGCCTCCTTCACTCATGCTGCCAAACATGCCCTCGTAAAACTGACTATCCTACCGATCCTTGACTTCGGCGATGTCATTTACAAAATAGCCTCCAACACTCTACTCAGCAAATTGGATGTAGTCTATCACAGTGCCATCCGTTTTGTCTCCAAAGCCCCATATACTACCCACCACTGTGACCTGTACGCTCTTGTTGGCTGGTCCTCACTACATGTTCGTCGCCAAACCCACTGGCTCCAGGCCATCTATAAATCACTGCTAGGCATATCCCCGCCTTATCTTAGCTCATTGGTCACCATAGCAGCACCCACCCGTAGTCTGCGCTCCAGCAGGTATATCTCTCTGGTCATTCCCAAAGCCAACACCTCCTTTGGCCGCCATTCCTTCCAGTTCTCTGCTGCCAATGACTGGAACGAATTGCAAAAATCTCTGAAGCTGGAGACTCTTATCTCCCTCACTAACTTTAAGCATCAGTTGTCAGAGCACCTTACCGATCACTGCACCTGTACACAGCCCATCTGAAATTAGCCCACCCAACTACCTCATCCCTATATTGTTATTTATTTTGCTCTTTTGCACCCCAGTATCTCTATTTGCACATCATCTTCTGCACATCTATCATTCCAGTGTTAATACTAATTGTAATTATTTTGCACTATGGCCTATTTATTGCCTTACCTCCATAACTTGCTAAATTTGCACACACTGTATATATATTTTCTGTTGTATTTTTGACTTTATGTTTTTTACCCCATATGTAACTCTGTGTTGTTTTTATTGCACTGCTTTGCTTTATCTTGGCCAGGTCGCAGTTGTAAATGAGAACCTGTTCTCAACTGGTTTACCTGGTTAAATAAAGGTGAAAAAAATAATAATAATAATTATAATTATAGATCAGGGTTTTAGTAGTTATTGATATATTACAGGTTTTAGTAGTTATTGATATATTACAGGTTTTAGTAGTTATTGATGTATTACAGGTTTTAGTAGTTATTGATATATTATAGATCAGGGTTTTAGTAGTTATTGATATATTGCAGGTTTTAGTAGTTATTGATGTATTACAGGTTTTAGTAGTTATTGATATATTACAGGTTTTAGTAGTTATTGATATATTACAGGTTTTAGTAGTTATTGATATATTACAGGTCAGGGTTTTAGTAGTTATTGATATATTACAGTTTTTAGTAGTTATTGATATATTACAGGTTTTAGTAGTTATTGATATATTACAGGTTTTAGTAGTTATTGATATATTACAGGTTTTAGTAGTTATTGAGATATTACAGGTTTTAGTAGTTATTGATATATTACAGGTTTTAGTAGTTATTGATATATTACAGGTTTTAGTAGTTATTGATATATTACAGGTTTTAGTAGTTATTGATATATTACAGGTTTTAGTAGTTATTGATATATTACAGGTTTTAGTAGTTATTGATATATTACAGGTTTTAGTAGTTATTGAGATATTACAGGTTTTAGTAGTTATTGATATATTACAGGTTTTAGTAGTTATTGATATATTACAGGTTTTAGTAGTTATTGATATATTACAGGTTTTAGTAGTTATTGATGTATTACAGGTTTTAGTAGTTATTGATATATTATAGATCAGGGATTTAGTAGTTATTGATATATTATAGATCAGGGTTTTAGTAGTTATTAATATATTATAGATCAGGGTTTTAGTAGTTATTGATATATTATAGATCAGGGTTTTAGTAGTTATTGATATATTACAGGTTTTAGTAGTTATTGATATATTACAGGTTTTAGTAGTTATTGATGTATTACAGGTTTTAGTAGTTATTGATATATTATAGATCAGGGATTTAGTAGTTATTGATATATTACAGGTTTTAGTAGTTATTGATATATTACAGGTTTTAGTAGTTATTGATATATTACAGGTTTTAGTAGTTATTGATATATTACAGGTTTTAGTAGTTATTGATATATTACAGGTTTTAGTAGTTATTGATATATTACAGGTTTTAGTAGTTATTGAGATATTACAGGTTTTAGTAGTTATTGAGATATTACAGGTTTTAGTAGTTATTGCTGTATTACAGGTTTTAGTAGTTATTGATATATTACAGGTTTTAGTAGTTATTGATGTATTACAGGTTTTAGTAGTTATTGATATATTACAGGTTTTAGTAGTTATTGATATATTATAGATCAGGGTTTTAGTAGTTATTGAGATATTACAGGTTTTAGTAGTTATTGATATATTATAGATCAGGGTTTTAGTAGTTATTGATATATTACAGGTTTTAGTAGTTATTGATATATTACAGGTTTTAGTAGTTATTGATATATTATAGATCAGGGTTTTAGTAGTTATTGATATATTACAGGTTTTAGTAGTTATTGATATATTACAGGTTTTAGTAGTTATTGATGTATTACAGGTTTTAGTAGTTATTGATATATTATAGATCAGGGATTTAGTAGTTATTGATATATTACAGGTTTTAGTAGTTATTGAGATATTACAGGTTTTAGTAGTTATTGATATATTATAGATCAGGGTTTTAGTAGTTATTGAGATATTACAGGTTTTAGTAGTTATTGATATATTATAGATCAGGGTTTTAGTAGTTATTGATATATTACAGGTTTTAGTAGTTATTGATATATTACAGGTTTTAGTAGTTATTGATATATTACAGGTTTTAGTAGTTATTGATGTATTACAGGTTTTAGTAGTTATTGATATATTATAGATCAGGGTTTTAGTAGTTATTGATATATTACAGGTTTTAGTAGTTATTGATGTATTACAGGTTTTAGTAGTTATTGATATATTATAGATCAGGGATTTAGTAGTTATTGATATATTACAGGTTTTAGTAGTTATTGAGATATTACAGGTTTTAGTAGTTATTGATATATTATAGATCAGGGTTTTAGTAGTTATTGAGATATTACAGGTTTTAGTAGTTATTGATATATTATATATCAGGGATTTAGTAGTTATTGATATATTACAGGTTTTAGTAGTTATTGATATATTATAGATCAAGGTTTTAGTAGTTATTGATATATTACAGGTTTTAGTAGTTATTGATATATTACAGGTTTTAGTAGTTATTGATATATTACAGGTTTTATTAGTTATTGATGTATTACAGGTTTTAGTAGTTATTGATATATTATAGATCAGGGATTTAGTAGTTATTGATATATTACAGGTTTTAGTAGTTATTGAGATATTACAGGTTTTAGTAGTTATTGATGTATTACAGGTTTTAGTAGTTATTGATATATTATAGATCAGGGATTTAGTAGTTATTGAGATATTACAGGTTTTAGTAGTTATTGATGTATTACAGGTTTTAGTAGTTATTGATATATTATAGATCAGGGATTTAGTAGTTATTGATATATTACAGGTTTTAGTAGTTATTGATGTATTGCAGGTTTTAGTAGTTATTGATATATTATAGATCATGGTTTTAGTAGTTATTGATATAGTACAGGTTTTAGTAGTTATTGATGTATTGCAGGTTTTAGTAGTTATTGATATATTATAGATCAGGGTTTTAGTAGTTATTGATATAGTACAGGTTTTAGTAGTTATTGATGTATTGCAGGTTTTAGTAGTTATTTATATATTATAGATCATGGTTTTAGTAGTTATTGATGTATTACAGGTTTTAGTAGTTATTGATATATTATAGATCAGGGATTTAGTAGTTATTGATATATTACAGGTTTTAGTAGTTATTGATATATTATAGATCAGGGTTTTAGTAGTTATTGATATATTACAGGTTTTAGTAGTTATTGATATATTACAGGTTTTAGTAGTTATTGATATATTACAGGTTTTAGTAGTTATTGAGATATTACAGGTCAGGGTTTGAGTAGTTATTGAGATGTTACAGGTCAGGGTTAGTAGTTATTGAGATGTTAAAGGTCAGGGTTTGAGTAGTTATTGAGATGTTACAGGTCAGGGTTTGAGTAGTTATTGAGATGTTACAGGTCAGGGTTTGAGTAGTTATTAATATATTACAGGTCAGGGTTTGAGTAGTTATTAATATATTACAGGTCAGGGTTTGAGTAGTTATTAATATATTACAGGTCAGGGTTTGAGTAGTTATTAATATATTACAGGTCAGGGTTTGAGTAGTTATTGAGATGTTACAGGTCAGGGTTTGAGTAGTTATTGAGATGTTACAGGTCAGGGTTTGAGTAGTTATTAATATATTACAGGTCAGGGTTTGAGTAGTTATTGAGATGTTACAGGTCAGGGTTTGAGTAGTTATTGAGATGTTACAGGTCAGGGTTTGAGTAGTTATTGAGATGTTACAGGTCAGGGTTTGAGTAATTATTAATATATTACAGGTCAGGGTTTGAGTAGTTATTGAGATGTTACAGGTCAGGGTTTGAGTAGTTATTGAGATGTTACAGGTCAGGGTTTGAGTAGTTATTAATATATTACAGGTCAGGGTTTGAGTAGTTATTAATATATTACAGGTCAGGGTTAGTAGTTATTGAGATGTTACAGGTCAGGGTTTGAGTAGTTATTAATATATTACAGGTCAGGGTTTGAGTAGTTATTGAGATGTTACAGGTCAGGGTTTGAGTAGTTATTAATATATTACAGGTCAGGGTTTGAGTAGTTATTAATATATTACAGGTCAGGGTTTGGGTAGTTATTGAGATGTGACAGGTCAGGGTTTGAGTAGTTATTAATATATTACAGGTCAGGGTTTGAGTAGTTATTAATATATTACAGGTCAGGGTTTGAGTAGTTATTGAGATGTTACAGGTCAGGGTTTGAGTAGTTATTAATATATTACAGGTCAGGGTTTGAGTAGTTATTAATATATTACAGGTCAGGGTTTGAGTAGTTATTAATATATTACAGGTCAGGGTTTGAGTAGTTATTAATATATTACAGGTCAGGGTTTGAGTAGTTATTAATATATTACAGGTCAGGGTTAGTAGTTATTAATATATTACAGGTCAGGGTTTGAGTAGTTATTGAGATGTTACAGGTCAGGGTTTGAGTAGTTATTGAGATGTTACAGGTCAGGGTTTGAGTAGTTATTGAGATGTTACAGGTCAGGGTTTGAGTAGTTATTAATATATTACAGGTCAGGGTTTGAGTAGTTATTAATATATTACAGGTCAGGGTTTGAGTAGTTATTGAGATGTTACAGGTCAGGGTTTGAGTAGTTATTAATATATTACAGGTCAGGGTTAGTAGTTATTAATATATTACAGGTCAGGGTTTGAGTAGTTATTAATATATTACAGGTCAGGGTTTGAGTAGTTATTGAGACGTTACAGGTCAGGGTTTGAGTAGTTATTGAGATGTTACAGGTCAGGGTTTGAGTAGTTATTAATATATTACAGGTCAGGGTTAGTAGTTATTAATATATTACAGGTCAGGGTTAGTAGTTATTAATATATTACAGGTCAGGGTTTGAGTAGTTATTAATATATTACAGGTCAGGGTTTGAGTAGTTATTGAGATGTTACAGGTCAGGGTTTGAGTAGTTATTAATATATTACAGGTCAGGGTTAGTAGTTATTAATATATTACAGGTCAGGGTTAGTAGTTATTAATATATTACAGGTCAGGGTTAGTAGTTATTAATATATTACAGGTCAGGGTTTGAGTAGTTATTAATTTATTACAGGTCAGGGTTTGAGTAGTTATTGAGATGTTACAGGTCAGGGTTTGAGTAGTTATTAATATATTACAGGTCAGGGTTTGAGTAGTTATTAATATATTACAGGTCAGGGTTTGAGTAGTTATTAATATATTACAGGTCAGGGTTTGAGTAGTTATTAATATATTACAGGTCAGGGTTAGTAGTTATTAATATATTACAGGTCAGGGTTTGAGTAGTTATTAATATATTACAGGTCAGGGTTAGTAGTTATTAATATATTACAGGTCAGGGTTTGAGTAGTTATTAATATATTACAGGTCAGGGTTTGAGTAGTTATTGAGATGTTACAGGTCAGGGTTAGTAGTTATTGAGATGTTACAGGTCAGGGTTTGAGTAGTTATTAATATATTACAGGTCAGGGTTTGAGTAGTTATTAATATGTTACAGGTCAGGGTTTGAGTAGTTATTGAGATGTTACAGGTCAGGGTTTGAGTAGTTATTAATATATTACAGGTCAGGGTTTGAGTAGTTATTAATATATTACAGGTCAGGGTTTGAGTAGTTATTGAGATGTTACAGGTCAGGGTTTGAGTAGTTATTAATATATTACAGGTCAGGGTTTGAGTAGTTATTGAGATGTTACAGGTCAGGGTTTGAGTAGTTATTGAGATGTTACAGGTCAGGGTTTGAGTAGTTATTAATATATTACAGGTCAGGGTTTGAGTAGTTATTAATATATTACAGGTCAGGGTTTGAGTAGTTATTGATATATTACAGGTCAGGGTTTGAGTAGTTATTAATATATTACAGGTCAGGGTTTGAGTAGTTATTGAGATGTTACAGGTCAGGGTTTGAGTAGTTATTGAGATGTTACAGGTCAGGGTTTGAGTAGTTATTAATATATTACAGGTCAGGGTTTGAGTAGTTATTGAGATGTTACAGGTCAGGGTTTGAGTAGTTATTGAGATGTTACAGGTCAGGGTTTGAGTAGTTATTAATGTATTACAGGTCAGGGTTTGAGTAGTTATTAATATATTACAGGTCAGGGTTAGTAGTTATTAATATATTACAGGTCAGGGTTTGAGTAGTTATTGAGATGTTACAGGTCAGGGTTTGAGTAGTTATTGAGATGTTACAGGTCAGGGTTTGAGTAGTTATTGAGATGTTACAGGTCAGGGTTTGAGTAGTTATTAATATATTACAGGTCAGGGTTTGAGTAGTTATTGAGATGTTACAGGTCAGGGTTTGAGTAGTTATTGAGATGTTACAGGTCAGGGTTTGAGTAGTTATTAATATATTACAGGTCAGGGTTTGAGTAGTTATTGAGATGTTACAGGTCAGGGTTTGAGTAGTTATTAACATATTACAGGTCAGGGTTTGAGTAGTTATTGAGATGTTACAGGTCAGGGTTTGAGTAGTTATTGAGATGTTACAGGTCAGGGTTTGAGTAGTTATTGAGATGTTACAGGTCAGGGTTTGAGTAGTTATTAATATATTACAGGTCAGGGTTTGAGTAGTTATTAATATATTACAGGTCAGGGTTTGAGTAGTTATTAATATATTACAGGTCAGGGTTTGAGTAGTTATTAATATATTACAGGTCAGGGTTTGAGTAGTTATTGAGATGTTACAGGTCAGGGTTTGAGTAGTTATTAATATATTACAGGTCAGGGTTTGAGTAGTTATTGAGATGTTACAGGTCAGGGTTTGAGTAGTTATTGAGATGTTACAGGTCAGGGTTTGAGTAGTTATTGAGATGTTACAGGTCAGGGTTTGAGTAGTTATTAATATATTACAGGTCAGGGTTTGAGTAGTTATTGAGATGTTACAGGACAGGGTTTGAGTAGTTATTGAGATGTTACAGGTCAGGGTTTGAGTAGTTATTAATATATTACAGGTCAGGGTTTGAGTAGTTATTAATATATTACAGGTCAGGGTTTGAGTAGTTATTGAGATGTTACAGGTCAGGGTTTGAGTAGTTATTGAGATGTTACAGGTCAGGGTTTGAGTAGTTATTAATATATTACAGGTCAGGGTTAGTAGTTATTAATATATTACAGGTCAGGGTTTGAGTAGTTATTAATATATTACAGGTCAGGGTTTGAGTAGTTATTAATATATTACAGGTCAGGGTTTGAGTAGTTATTAATATATTACAGGTCAGGGTTTGAGTAGTTATTGAGATGTTACAGGTCAGGGTTAGTAGTTATTGAGATGTTACAGGTCAGGGTTTGAGTAGTTATTGAGATGTTACAGGTCAGGGTTTGAGTAGTTATTAATATATTACAGGTCAGGGTTTGAGTAGTTATTGAGATGTTACAGGTCAGGGTTTGAGTAGTTATTAATATATTACAGGTCAGGGTTTGAGTAGTTATTAATATATTACAGGTCAGGGTTTGAGTAGTTATTAATATATTACAGGTCAGGGTTTGAGTAGTTATTAATATATTACAGGTCAGGGTTTGAGTAGTTATTGAGATGTTACAGGTCAGGGTTTGAGTAGTTATTAATATATTACAGGTCAGGGTTTGAGTAGTTATTAATATATTACAGGTCAGGGTTTGAGTAGTTATTAATATATTACAGGTCAGGGTTAGTAGTTATTAATATATTACAGGTCAGGGTTTGAGTAGTTATTGAGATGTTACAGGTCAGGGTTTGAGTAGTTATTGAGATGTTACAGGTCAGGGTTTGAGTAGTTATTGAGATGTTACAGGTCAGGGTTTGAGTAGTTATTAATATATTACAGGTCAGGGTTTGAGTAGTTATTAATATATTACAGGTCAGGGTTTGAGTAGTTATTGAGATGTTACAGGTCAGGGTTTGAGTAGTTATTCATATATTACAGGTCAGGGTTAGTAGTTATTAATATATTACAGGTCAGGGTTTGAGTAGTTATTAATATATTACAGGTCAGGGTTTGAGTAGTTATTAATATATTACAGGTCAGGGTTTGAGTAGTTATTAATATATTACAGGTCAGGGTTAGTAGTTATTAATATATTACAGGTCAGGGTTTGAGTAGTTATTAATATATTACAGGTCAGGGTTTGAGTAGTTATTAATATATTACAGGTCAGGGTTTGAGTAGTTATTGAGATGTTACAGGTCAGGGTTAGTAGTTATTGAGATGTTACAGGTCAGGGTTTGAGTAGTTATTGAGATGTTACAGGTCAGGGTTTGAGTAGTTATTGAGATGTTACAGGTCAGGGTTAGTAGTTATTAATATATTACAGGTCAGGGTTTGAGTAGTTATTAATATATTACAGGTCAGGGTTAGTAGTTATTAATATATTACAGGTCAGGGTTTGAGTAGTTATTAATATATTACAGGTCAGGGTTAGTAGTTATTAATATATTACAGGTCAGGGTTTGAGTAGTTATTAATATATTACAGGTCAGGGTTAGTAGTTATTAATATATTACAGGTCAGGGTTTGAGTAGTTATTAATATATTACAGGTCAGGGTTAGTAGTTATTAATATATTACAGGTCAGGGTTTGAGTAGTTATTAATATATTACAGGTCAGGGTTAGTAGTTATTAATATATTACAGGTCAGGGTTTGAGTAGTTATTGAGATGTTACAGGTCAGGGTTAGTAGTTATTAATATATTACTTGATGAGGTCTGGGTTTCCATCCAGTTTTCCTCGGTGTTCCAGCCCTCTGGTCCAGGCAAAGATGCTGGCGATGGGGTTGGTGCTGGTGGGTCTGCCCTACAGGAGGAGAGAGGACAGTGTTAACAGAAGTCCCGTTTTTACCTGCAGCTAACATGTGTCCTTCATCCTGATCTTGTCCTGATCTTGCCCATTTACACTTGATCAAAATAATTAGAAATTAGTATTTTAATCATCTACAAATGTGGCCACAATCAGAATGAGGACAAGATCAGTACAAAGGACGCATGTTAGAACCAGGTATAAACATGGCTAGTGACATGGCTCTGGTAGGTCTACCCTACAGGAGGACAGAGGATAGTTTTAACAGTGACATGGCTCTGGTAGGTCTACCCTACAGGAGGACAGAGGATAGTTTTAACAGTGACATGGCTCTGGTAGGTCTACCCTACAGGAGGACAGAGGATAGTTTTAACAGTGACATGGCTCTGGTAGGTCTACCCTACAGGAGGACAGAGGATAGTTTTAACAGTGACATGGCTCTGGTAGGTCTACCCTACAGGAGGACAGAGGATAGTTTTAACAGTGACATGGCTCTGGTAGGTCTACCCTACAGGAGGACAGAGGATAGTTTTAACAGTGACATGGCTCTGGTAGGTCTACCCTACAGGAGGACAGAGGATAGTTTTAACAGTGACATGGCTCTGGTAGGTCTACCCTACAGGAGGACAGAGGATAGTTTTAACAGTGACATGGCTCTGGTAGGTCTACCCTACAGGAGGACAGAGGATAGTTTTAACAGTGACATGGCTCTGGTAGGTCTACCCTACAGGAGGACAGAGGATAGTTTTAACAGTGACATGGTGGTCTACCCTACAGGAGGACAGAGGATAGTTTTAACAGTGACATGGCTCTGGTAGGTCTACCCTACAGGAGGACAGAGGATAGTTTTAACAGTGACATGGTGGTCTACCCTACAGGAGGACAGAGGATAGTTTTAACAGTGACATAGCTCTGGTAGGTCTACCCTACCGGAGGACAGAGGATAGTTTTAACAGTGACATGGTGGTCTACCCTACAGGAGGACAGAGGATAGTTTTAACAGTGACATGGCTCTGGTAGGTCTACCCTACAGGAGGACAGAGGATAGTTTTAACAGTGACATGGCTCTGGTAGGTCTACCCTACAGGAGGACAGAGGATAGTTTTAACAGTGACATGGCTCTGGTAGGTCTACCCTACAGGAGGACAGAGGATAATTTTAACAGTGACATGGCTCTGGTAGGTCTACCCTACAGGAGGACAGAGGATAGTTTTAACAGTGACATGGTGGTCTACCCTACAGGAGGACAGAGGATAGTTTTAACAGTGACATGGCTCTGGTAGGTCTACCCTACAGGAGGACCGAGGATAGTTTTAACAGTGACATGGTGGTCTACCCTACAGGAGGACAGAGGATAGTTTTAACAGTGACATGGTGGTCTACCCTACAGGAGGACCGAGGATAGTTTTAACAGTGACATGGTGGTCTACCCTACAGGAGGACCGAGGATAGTTTTAACAGTGACATGGTGGTCTACCCTACAGGAGGACAGAGGATAGTTTTAACAGTGACATGGTGGTCTACCCTACAGGAGGACAGAGGATAGTTTTAACAGTGACATGGTGGTCTACCCTACAGGAGGACAGAGGATAGTTTTAACAGTGACATGGCTCTGGTAGGTCTACCCTACAGGAGGACAGAGGATAGTTTTAACAGTGACATGGCTCTGGTAGGTCTACCCTACAGGAGGACAGAGGATAGTTTTAACAGTGACATGGCTCTGGTAGGTCTACCCTACAGGAGGACAGAGGATAATTTTAACAGTGACATGGCTCTGGTAGGTCTACCCTACAGGAGGACAGAGGGTAGTTTTAACAGTGACATGGTGGTCTACCCTACAGGAGGACAGAGGATAGTTTTAACAGTGACATGGTGGTCTACCCTACAGGAGGACCGAGGATAGTTTTAACAGTGACATGGTGGTCTACCCTACAGGAGGACAGAGGATAGTTTTAACAGTGACATGGTGGTCTACCCTACAGGAGGACCGAGGATCGTTTTAACAGTGACATGGTGGTCTACCCTACAGGAGGACAGAGGATAGTTTTAACAGTGACATGGTGGTCTACCCTACAGGAGGACAGAGGATAGTTTTAACAGTGACATGGTGGTCTACCCTACAGGAGGACAGAGGATAGTTTTAACAGTGACATGGTGGTCTACCCTACAGGAGGACCGAGGATAGTTTTAACAGTGACATGGCTCTGGTAGGTCTACCCTACAGGAGGACAGAGGATAGTTTTAACAGTGACATGGTGGTCTACCCTACAGGAGGACAGAGGATAGTTTTAACAGTGACATAGCTCTGGTAGGTCTACCCTACAGGAGGACAGAGGATAGTTTTAACAGTGACATGGTGGTCTACCCTACAGGAGGACAGAGGATAGTTTTAACAGTGACATGGCTCTGGTAGGTCTACCCTACAGGAGGACAGAGGATAGTTTTAACAGTGACATGGCTCTGGTAGGTCTACCCTACAGGAGGACAGAGGATAGTTTTAACAGTGACATGGCTCTGGTAGGTCTACCCTACAGGAGGACAGAGGATAGTTTTAACAGTGACATGGCTCTGGTAGGTCTACCCTACAGGAGGACCGAGGATAGTTTTAACAGTGACATGGTGGTCTACCCTACAGTAGGACAGAGGATAGTTTTAACAGTGACATGGTGGTCTACCCTACAGGAGGACAGAGGATAGTTTTAACAGTGACATGGTGGTCTACCCTACAGGAGGACAGAGGATAGTTTTAACAGTGACATGGTGGTCTACCCTACAGGAGGACAGAGGATAGTTTTAACAGTGACATGGTGGTCTACCCTACAGGAGGACAGAAGATAGTTTTAACAGTGACATGGCTCTGGTAGGTCTACCCTACAGGAGGACAGAGGATAGTTTTAACAGTGACATGGTGGTCTACCCTACAGGAGGACAGAGGATAGTTTTAACAGTGACATGGTGGTCTACCCTACAGGAGGACAGAGGATAGTTTTAACAGTGACATGGTGGTCTACCCTACAGGAGGACAGAGGATAGTTTTAACAGTGACATGGTGGTCTACCCTACAGGAGGAGAAGGATATTTGTAACAGTGACTGGCTATACAGCAGTAGCATCATTAGCAATAAGACTGAATTACCCTCCAGCATGGAAAGGTCCTAACGCCCAGTGGCTGGTTACCGTGGCGTGAGTCAGGGATAGGATCAGGGTTAGGGTTAGAGGTCAGGGTTAGTTCCTTACCCTCTGGTGTTCGCGGTAGTGCCGTGTCACGGTGCCGTGGGCTGCCTCTGCCTCAATGGTCTTCCCATCAGGACACACCAACACTGACGTCATCAGACCCAGGGAGCCGAAACCTATGCACACACACACAACAACAACAACAACAAGAGGATGTCATCAATAGCATGGCAGAGGATATCCAATCACCCTCCACTGTGTCTTAGGAGTTCAGCCAGTCATCAATAGCATGGCAGAGGATATCCAATCACCCTCCACTGTGTCTTAGGAGTTCAGCCAGTCATCAATAGCATGGCAGAGGATATCCAATCACCCTCCACTGTGTCTTAGGAGTTCAGCCAGGTACAATGCCTTCACAAACTATTCATTCCCCTTGACTTATTCCACATTGTTGTTACAGCCTGAATTCAAAATGGATTAAATGTAATTTTCTCACTCATCTACACACAATACCCCATAATGACGAAGTGATTATTATTATTTTTTTTCAAATGTATTGAAAATGAAATACAGAAATGCAGTATCTAATTTACATAAGTATTCACACCCCCGAGTCAATACTTTGTAGAAGCACGTGAATTATCTGGGTAAACCTCGAAGAGCTTTCCACACCTGGATTGTGCAACATTTTCCCAATATTCTTTTCAAAAGTTAAATTGATCGTTGATCATTGCTAGACAACTATTTTCAGGTCGTGTGTCTTGGTAAGCAACTCCAGTGTACATTTGGCCTTGTGTTTTAGGTTATTGTCCTCCTGAAAGGTGAATTCATCTCCCAGTGTCTGGTGGAAAGCAGACTGAACCATGTTTTTCTATAGGATTTTTCCTGTGCTTTGCTCCATTCCATGTATTATTTATCCGGAAAAAACTCCCAGTCCTTAATGATTACAAGCATTCCCATAACATGATGCAGCCACCACTATGCTTGAAAATATGGAGAGTGGACTCAGTAATGTGTTGTACTGGATTTGCCCCAAACATACTTTGTATTCAGGACAAAAAGTGAATTGCTTTGACACATTTTTTGCAGTTTTACTTTAGTGCCTTGTTGAAAACAGGATGCATGTTTTGTATTATTTATATTCTGTACAGGCATCCTTCTTTTCACTCTGTCAATTAGGTTAGTATTGTGGAGTAACTACATTTACATTTACATTTTAGTCATTTAGCAGACGCTACAATGTTGTTGATCCATCCTCAGTTTTCTCCTTTGAGCCATTCAATTCTGTAACTGTTTTAAAGTCACCATTGGCCTCATGTTGAAATCCCTGAGCAGTTTCCTTCCTCTCCGGCAACTGAGTTAGGAAGGACGCCTGTATCTTTGTTGTGACTGGATGTATTGATACACCATCCAAAGTGTAATTAATAACTTCACCATGCTCAAAGGGATATTCAATGTCTGTTAAATGTATTTAATCTACCAATAGGTGCCCTTCTTTGCAAGGCATTGGAAAACCTCCCTGGTCTTTGTGGTTGAATCTGTGTTTGAAATTCACTGCTCGACTGAGGGACTTTACAGATAATTGTATGTGTGGGGTACAAAGATGAGGTAGTAATTCAAAATCATATTAAATACTATTACTGAGTTCATGCAAATTCTGTGACTTGTTCAGCACATTTTTACTCCTGAACTATTTAGGTGTGACGAGTACTGAGGATACGAAGAGGCAGGACGCAGACGCAGGAATCAAACAAGGTCAAGGGTTAGGGTTAGGGTTAGAGTCAAGTATATTCGTTCAGGCCTGTGACGAGTCCTGAGGATACGAAGAGGCAGGACGCAGACACAGGAATCAACAAGGTAAAGGTTTACTAAACAATGAGAAAGAGAATAACAAAGAGTGAGTAAACGACACGCCGCTAACAATTACACACAACACAACACTGAACAGTCCAGGGCTATATAGGGGTGGTGATGAGGTGCAGGTGCGCTGGAGGTGATTAGGGTGCGTTGGGTTTCCATTCCGGTGTTGCCGAGGTGGTGCGCTCAGACCGGTGGCTCAGTAGACCGGCGAATCAGAGCACCGGAGGGGAGCAACGGGAGGAGACATGACATTAGGCTTGCCATAACAAAGGGGTTGAATACTTATTGACTCAAGACATTTCAGCTTTTCATTTTTTATTTAAAAAAAAAAAATCTCAAAAAACATAATTCCACTTTGACAATATGGGGTATTGTGTGTAGGCCAGTGACACAAATTCCGTCTGTAACACAATAAAATGTGGAAGAAGTCAAGGGGTGTGAATACTTTCTGAAGGCGCTGTACATCCAGACTTTCCGATGTGATTATCCTTTAATAGGACTCCTGCTAGCTACAAGGTGGACCTTTCTCAGTATGTTAGACTGAACGTCTCCATTATGGTTTTATTATTATTATTCATAGCAGACTTTGAAAAGGCATTTGATAAAGTACGACTGGAGTTTATATATAAATGCCTGGAGCATTTCAATTTTGGAGAATCTCTTATAAAATGGGTTAAAATCATGTATAGTAACCCTAGGTGTAAAATAGTAAATAATGGCTATTTCTTCGAAAGTTTTAAACTGTCAAGAGGAGTAAAACAAGATTGTCCACTATCGGCATATCTATTTATGATGGCCATCGAAATGTTAGCTATTAAAATAAATCAGATCCAACAATAATATCAATGGATTAGAAATCCAGGGCTTAAAAACAAAGGTGTCATTGTACGCTGATGATTCACGTTTTCTTTTAAATCCACAACTTGAATCCCTCCACTGTCACGGTTTCGGCCGAGGCTGCTCCTCCTCCTTGTTCGGGCAGGCTTCGGCGGTCGTCGTCTCCGGAGTACTAGCTGCCACCGTTCTTTGTTTTCGATGTTTGATTGGTTTGGTCTGTTTAGTACACCTGTTCATGTTTAGTGTTGATTAGGTGTCCTATAAGTTCTCGTTGTTTCTGTCATGTGTTGTGTGTAATTGTTTTTCCTGTCTGTTTTGGTGTTCTACTGTTGTTTGGACAGACGCTCGTATTTACCGTCGCACATTTGTTCGTGCGTAGTCGGTTTTTGTATTTTACGCACTGTTGCGTATTGTTCGCCTCCGGGTTAGTTTGACCCGTTATTTTGTGCTTTTCCAGTAAAGGCAAGTTTGACTGAGCTCCTGTGTCCTGCACTTGATTCCACACCACATTTGCATCAGAACCCTTGACATCCACAGCCTCATAGAGGATCTAGATACATTTTATAACCTCTCTGGATTACAACCATATTATGATAAATGTACTATATTACGTATTGGATCACTAAAATATACAATTTTTACATTACCATGTAGTTTACCAATAAAATGGTCTGATGGTGATGTGGATATACTCGGAATACATATCCCAAATGAAATAAATGATCTCACTCCAATAAATTTTAATACAAAGTTAGCAAAAATAGATTAGATCTTGCTACCATGGAAAGGTAAATACCTGTCTATTTGTGGAAAAATCACCCACTCTTTAGTATTATCCCTGTTTACCTATTTGCTTATGGTTTGCTGTTCCTGAGTGGCGCAGTGGTCTAAGGCACTGCATCGCAGTGCTAACTGTGCCACTAGAGATCCTGGTTCGAATCCAGGCTCTGTCACAGCCGGCCGCGACCGGGAGACTCATGGGCGGCGCACAATTGGCCCAGGGTAGGGGAGGGAATGGCCGGCAGGGATGTAGCTCAGTTGATAGAGCATGGCGTTTGCAACGCCAGGGTTGTGGGTTCGATTCCCACGGGGGGCCAGTATAAAAAAAAAAATGTATTCACTAACTGTAAGTCGCTCTGGATAAGAGCGTCTGCTAAATGACTAAAATTTAAAATGTAAAAAAAATGTCTTGCCTACGCCTAGCGAACAGTTTTTTAAAAATTGTATGAGAAAAAAAGATTCCATTTTATTTGGAACAGCAAGCCAGACAAAATCAAACGGGCCTATTTATATAATGAATATGAATTCGGACATAAATTATTAAATATTAAAGCATTAGACCTATCACTAAAAGCTTCAGTCATACAAAAGTTATACTTAAATCTGAACTGGTTCTCTGGCAAATTAGTAAGATTGTCTCCCCCAATGTTCAAGAATGGCCTTTTTCCCTTTATTCAGATTACAACCTCACATTTGAAAAGGAAATCATCTCCCAAGTATCACTATTTCTAAAACAAGCCATAGAAAGTTGGTTGCAATTTCAATTTAATCTTCCAGAAACGACAGAACACATAATGCAACAAATATTGTGGTTAAACTCAAATATACAAATTGATTTAAAAAAACGTTTTTTGAAAAAATGTTTTAAAAAGGTATAATCTTCATAAATTATATCATAGGTAGCACTGGTGGAGTTATGTCGCACATGCAGCTAACAAAAACATATGGAAATGTCTGTTCTACCCACAACCAAATAATTGCAGCATTACTGCAAAAATGGAAAAGGAAAGTGGAAGGGGGAAAAAGTAAGGCACTTGTCTGTCGGCCCTGCATTAAAGAACATAATTGGTTAATGAAAATTGTGATAAATAAAAAAGAATACCAGTTTCATTTAAGGACCAAAGGATTGACAGCCGTCCCATATAGATTGCAAAATAGTTGGGAAGAGATTTGACGTACCGATCCCATGGCATAGTGTTTATGATCTGATACGCAAAACGACACCGGATTCAACATTATTATACAAAATTCTTGCTACCAATAGAATGTTATTTATATGGGGATGGGACTAATAACAACTAACAACAACAAGATAACTAATGTAAAGCATACTGTGTCCATAATAAGTATATAGGTTATAGGTTAAGAACTTTTGTGAAAGAGCACAGTTAGAAAGATATGGCATATTGAAGCAAACCGGATGGACATCATGAAAATGATCGGAGAGGTTGAGGGTAGAGGAAGTTCAGGAGTAAAAACAAACAAAATATAATTATTTTAAAATTGACTGTGTCCATAAAATGTATATAGTATGTATAAGCTGGAAGTAGAGGCCTAAGCATTGTTGTTCACTAGTTTACTCCAATTAGGGAAGGGGTGGTGGGGTTGGAAAGTAATAAAGGGAAATATATTTTTAAACAGGAGAGAGATGGATAGATACAGTGGGGGGAAAAAGTATTTAGTCAGCCACCAATTGTGCAAGTTCTCCAACTTAAAAAGATGAGAGAGGCCTGTAATAATATTATTATATGTATATACAGTGTATTTAATATTATTACTGTATGTATATACAGTATATTATACATTAGTGTTGGTCTCACCTTGAGACAGTATGTTAGACTGAATGTCTCCATTATGGTTCTATTATTATATTACTGTAGGTATAGACAGTATATTATACATTAGTGTTGGTCTCACCTTGAGACAGTATGTTAGACTGAATGTCTCCATTATGGTTCTATTATTATATTACTGTAGGTATAGACAGTATATTATACATTAGTGTTGGTCTCACCTTGAGACAGTATGTTAGACTGAATGTCTCCATTATGGTTCTATTATTATATTACTGTAGGTATAGACAGTATATTATACATTAGTGTTGGTCTCACCTTGAGACAGTATGTTAGACTGAATGTCTCCATTATGGTTCTATTATTATATTACTGTAGGTATAGACAGTATATTATACATTAGTGTTGGTCTCACCTTGAGACAGTATGTTAGACTGAATGTCTCCATTATGGTTCTATTATTATATTACTGTAGGTATAGACAGTATATTATACATTAGTGTTGGTCTCACCTTGAGACAGTATGTTAGACTGAATGTCTCCATTATGGTTCTATTATTATATTACTGTAGGTATAGACAGTATATTATATATTAGTGTTGGTCTCACCTTGAGACAGTATGTTAGACTGAATGTCTCCATTATGGTTCTATTATTATATTACTGTAGGTATAGACAGTATATTATATATTAGTGTTGGTCTCACCTTGAGACAGTATGTTAGACTGAATGTCTCCATTATGGTTCTATTATTATATTACTGTAGGTATAGACAGTATATTATATATTAGTGTTGGTCTCACCTTGAGACAGTATGTTAGACTGAATGTCTCCATTATGGTTCTATTATTATATTACTGTAGGTATAGACAGTATATTATACATTAGTGTTGGTCTCACCTTGAGACAGTATGTTAGACTGAATGTCTCCATTATGGTTCTATTATTATATTACTGTAGGTATAGACAGTATATTATACATTAGTGTTGGTCTCACCTTGAGACAGTATGTTAGACTGAATGTCTCCATTATGGTTCTATTATTATATTACTGTAGGTATAGACAGTATATTATACATTAGTGTTGGTCTCACCTTGAGACAGTATGTTAGACTGAATGTCTCCATTATGGTTCTATTATTATATTACTGTAGGTATAGACAGTATATTATATATTAGTGTTGGTCTCACCTTGAGACAGTATGTTAGACTGAATGTCTCCATTATGGTTCTATTATTATATTACTGTAGGTATAGACAGTATATTATACATTAGTGTTGGTCTCACCTTGAGACAGTATGTTAGACTGAATGTCTCCATTATGGTTCTATTATTATATTACTGTAGGTATAGACAGTATATTATACATTAGTGTTGGTCTCACCTTGAGACAGTATGTTAGACTGAATGTCTCCATTATGGTTCTATTATTATATTACTGTAGGTATAGACAGTATATTATACATTAGTGTTGGTCTCACCTTGAGACAGTATGTTAGACTGAATGTCTCCATTATGGTTCTATTATTATTATTATTATTATTATATGTATATACAGTGTATTTAATATTATTACTGTAGGTATAGACAGTATATTATATATTAGTGTTGGTCTCACCTTGAGACAGTATGTTAGACTGAATGTCTCCATTATGGTTCTATTATTATATTACTGTAGGTATAGACAGTATATTATACATTAGTGTTGGTCTCACCTTGAGCCAGTATATCAGACTGAACGTCTCCATCGTAGTTCTTGCAGGCCCAGACGAAGGCTCCAGAGGACTTGAGGACTTGTGCCACCATGTCATCAATGAGGCGGTGCTCGTACCAGATATTCAGCCTGTCAAACTCTGGCTTGTAGTTCCTGTAGAGAACACGGGAGCTTTTAAAGCAGGCATAGATTAACTGTTAACACTGGGGAAGAATCAGCAAGGAACGTTACTGCCAACCTTGGCCAGCCACTCTGTGAATAGACTGTGGCCTCTATTCAATCCGTATCGCGATAAGAAAATGGCGCCGGAGGGGATGGCTGCTGTTTTACGGCCTGCTAACCAATTGTCCTATTTTGTGTGTTTTTTCGTATTGTTTGTAACTTATTTTGTACATAATGTTGATGCGACCGTCTCTTATGACCGAAAAGAGCTTCTGGATATCAGAACAGCGATTACTCACCTCAAACTGGACAAAGATTTTTTATTTAATGAGTCTGACGTGAAGGATATACTGCTTCTCCGAGACCAGGCCCAAATCCCGTCATTCTAATGAAGGAAAGAAGGAGATAACGGGGGTGCAGATCAGGGTGCCTTGTGAGACTTCGTTGGCGAGTGGGTAACCCGCCTCTACCATCCGTTCTATTGGCCAACGTGCAATCACTGGAGAATAAACTGGATGAGCTCCGTTCGAGACTATCCTACCAACGGGACATTAAAAACTGTAATATCTTATGTTTCACAGAGTCGTGGCTGAACGACGACACGGATAATATTCAGTTGGCTGGGTTTACCGTGCATCGGCAGGACAGAACAGCTACAGTGGGGGAAAAAAGTATTTAGTCAGCCACCAATTGTGCAAGTTCTCCCACTTAAAAAGATGAGTGAGGCCTGTAATTTTCATCATAGGTACACGTCAACTATGACAGACAAATTGAGAAAAGAAAATCCAGAAAATCACATTGTAGGATTTTTTATGAATTTATTTGCAAATTATGGTGGAAAATAAGTAGTTGGTCACCTACAAACAAGCAAGATTTCTGACTCTAGACCACCTTTACTCCACACACAGAGACGCATAGAAAGCTCTCCCTCGCCCTCCATTTGGCAAATCTGACCATAATTCTATCCTCCTGATTCCTGCTTACAAGCAAAAACTAAAGCAGGAAGTACCAGTGACTCGGTCAATAAGGAAGTGGTCAGATGACGCGGATGCTACGCTACAGGACTGTTTTGCTAGCACAGACTGGAATATGTTCCGGGATTCATTCGATGGCATTGAGGAGTATACCACCTCAGTCACCGGCTTCATCAATAAGTGCGTCGACGACGTCGTACGTACATATCCCAACCAGAAGCCATGGATTACAGGCAACATCTGCACCGATCTAAAGGCTAGAACTGCCGCGTTCAAGGAGCGGGACACTAATCCGGATGCTTATAAGAAATCCCGCTATGCCCTCAGACGAACCATCAAACAGGCAAAGCATCAACACAGGACTAAGATTGAATCCTACTACACCGGCTCTGATGCTCGTCGGATGTGACAGGGCTTGCAAACTATTACTGACTACAAAGGGAAACCCAGCCGCGAGCTGCCCAGTAACGTGAGCCTACCAGATGAGCTAAATGCCTTTTTATATTCACTTCGAGGCAAGCAACACTGAAGCATGCATGAGAGCACCAGCTGTTCCGGACGACTGTGTGATCACACTCTCCGTAGCCGATGTGAGCAAGACCTTTAAACTGGTCAACATTCACAAGGCCGCGGGGCCAGACTGGTTACCAGGACGTGTACTCAGAGCATGCGCGGACCAACTGGAAAGTGTTTTCACCACTAAGCTAAGGACCCTGGGACTAAACACCTCCCTCTGCAACTGGATCCTGGACTTCCTGACGGGCCGCCCCCAGGTGGTAAGGGTAGGCAACAACACATTTGCCACGCTAATCCTCAACACGGGGGCCCCTCAGGGGTGCGTGCTTAGTCCCCTCCTGTACTCCCTGTTCACTCCACGACTGCGTGGCCAAGCACGACTCCAACACCATCATTAAGTTTGCTGATGACACAACGGTGGTAGGCCTGATCACCGACAACGATGAGACAGCCTATTGGGAGGAGGTCAGAGACTTGGCAGTGTGGTGCCAGGACAACAACCTCTCCCTCAATATGAGCAAGACAAAGGAGATGATCGTGGACTACAGGAAAAGGAGGGCCGAACACGCCCCCATTCACATCGACGGGGCTGTAGTGGAGCGGGTCGAGAGTTTCAAGTTCCTTGGTGTCCACATCACCAACAAACTATCATGGTCCAAACACACCAAGAAAGTTGTGAAGAGGGCACGGCAACGCCTTTTCCCCCTCAGGAGACTGAAAATATTTGGCATGGGTCCCCAGATCCTCAAAAAGTTCTACAGCTGCACCATCGAGAGCATCCTGACCGGTTGCATCACCGCCTGGTATGGCAACTACTCGGCATCCGACCGTAAGGTACTAGAGGGTAGTGCGTACAACCCAGTACATCACTGGGGCCAAGCTTCCTGCTATCCAGGACCTCTATACCAGACGGTCAGAGGAAGGCGCAAAAACCCAACCCTGACCTGTTTGGAGAGCTCCTTGGTCTTCATGGAGCCGCTTGCTTGGTGGTGCCCCTTGCTTAGTGGTGTTGCAGACTCTGGGGCCTTTCAGAACAGGTGTATATATACTGAGATCATGTGACAGATCATGTGACACTTAGATTGCACACAGGTGGACTTTATTTAACTAATTATGTGACTTCTGAAGGTAATTGGTTGCACCAGATCTTATTTAGGGGCTTCATAGCAAAGGGGGTGAATACATTCTGCACGCACCACTTTTCCGTTATTTATTTTTTTGAATTTTTTGAAACAAGTTATTTTTTTCATTTCCCTTCACCAATTTGGACTATTTTGTGTATGTCCATTACATGAAATCTAAATAAAAATCCATTTAAATTACAGGTTGTAATGCAACAAAATAGGAAAAACGCCAAGGGGGATGGATACTTTTGGAAGGCACTGTATAAATATGGTGAAAAGACTATCTAGTCAAGTATAAATATGGTGAATAGACTATATCTAGTTAGTTATAAATATGGTTAGTAGACTAAAGGTGTTGACCCTCCACATCTCTCAACACAACTAGAGAACAGGGCCAGCCACTCTTAAATAGCACCTGGGCCAGCACAGGTGAAACACCTTCCCAATAATGAGATGGCAACCAGCACAGGTGTAACACATACTGACTAACGAGGTGATCCAATCAGTGCTAAAGTCCAACCTCAAAACATAAATGAAGAAACCAAAGCCTGTAACATTCATTATAAATATGGTGAATAGACTATATCTAGTTAGGTATAAATATGGTGAATAGACTATATCTAGTTAGCTATACATATGGTGAATAGACTATATCTAGTTAGGTATACATATGGTGAATAGACTATATCTAGTTAGGTATAAATATGGTGAATAGACTATATCTAGTTAGGTATACATATGGTGAATAGACTATATCTAGTTAGGTATACATATGGTGAATAGACTATATCTAGTTAGGTATACATATGGTGAATAGACTATATCTAGTTAGGTATAAATATGGTGAATAGACTATATCTAGTTAGGTATACATATGGTGAATAGATTATATCTAGTTAGGTATAAATATGGTGAATATATTATATCTAGTTAGGTATACATATGGTGAATAGACTATATCTAGTTAGGTATACATATGGTGAATAGACTATATCTAGTTAGGTATACATATGGTGAATAGACTATATCTAGTTAGGTATACATATGGTGAATAGACTATATCTAGTTAGGTATAAATATGGTGAATATATTATATCTAGTTAGGTATACATATGGTGAATAGACTATATCTAGTTAGGTATACATATGGTGAATAGATTATATCTAGTTAGGTATAAATATGGTGAATATATTATATCTAGTTAGGTATACATATGGTGAATAGACTATATCTAGTTAGGTATACATATGGTGAATAGACTATATCTAGTTAGGTATACATATGGTGAATAGACTATATCTAGTTAGGTATACATATGGTGAATAGACTATATCTAGTTAGGTATAAATATGGTGAATATATTATATCTAGTTAGGTATACATATGGTGAATAGACTATATCTAGTTAGGTATACATATGGTGAATAGACTATATCTAGTTAGGTATACATATGGTGAATAGACTATATCTAGTTAGGTATACATATGGTGAATAGATTATATCTAGTTAGGTATACATATGGTGAATAGACTATATCTAGTTAGGTATAAATATGGTGAATAGATTATATCTAGATAGGTAGAAATGTGGAATGAAGTGCAACTCTATACTGTAGGTTTACTTGTTGATTGTCTTACTTCTCAAAGATCTCCTGGAAGATATCCTTGAAGCGCCCGTCGTAGTACTTAAGGATGGTGTTCTTAGTGCTCATGTATAGAGGCCACCTCTTATTGATGGCATACTGGAAACAGCTGTGGGCAAACCCTGTGATGGACTGGACAGAACAGACAGAACACTATTAGAACCCTGTGATGGACTGGACAGAACAGACAGAACACTATTAGAACCCTGTGATGGACTGGACAGGACAGACAACACTATTAGAACCCTGTGATGGACTGGACAGGACAGACAGAACACTATTAGAACCCTGTGATGGACTGGACAGGACAGACAGAACACTATTAGAACCCTGTGATGGACTGGACAGGACAGACAGAACACTATTAGAACCCTGTGATGGACTGGACAGGACAGACAGAACACTATTAGAACCCTGTGATGGACTGGACAGGACAGACAACACTATTAGAACCCTGTGATGGACTGGACAGGACAGACAGATCACTATTAGAACCCTGTGATGGACTGGACAGGACAGACAACACTATTAGAACCCTGTGATGGACTGGACAGGACAGACAGAACACTATTAGAACCCTGTGATGGACTGGACAGGACAGACAGAACACTATTAGAACCCTGTGATGGACTGGACAGGACAGACAGAACACTATTAGAACCCTGTGATGGACTGGACAGGACAGACAGAACACTATTAGAACCCTGTGATGGACTGGACAGGACAGACAGAACACTATTAGAACCCTGTGATGGACTGGACAGAACAGACAACACTATTAGAACCCTGTGATGGACTGGACAGGACAGACAGAACACTATTAGAACCCTGTGATGGACTGGACAGGACAGACAGAACACTATTAGAACCCTGTGATGGACTGGACAGGACAGACAGAACACTATTAGAACCCTGTGATGGACTGGACAGGACAGACAGAACACTATTAGAACCCTGTGATGGACTGGACAGGACAGACAGAACACTATTAGAACCCTGTGATGGACTGGACAGGACAGACAGAACACTATTAGAACCCTGTGATGGACTGGACAGGACAGACAGAACACTATTAGAACCCTGTGATGGACTGGACAGGACAGACAACACTATTAGAACCCTGTGATGGACTGGACAGGACAGACAGAACACTATTAGAACCCTGTGATGGACTGGACAGGACAGACAGAACACTATTAGAACCCTGTGATGGACTGGACAGAACACTATTAGAACCCTGTGATGGACTGGACAGGACAGACAGAACACTATTAGAACCCTGTGATGGACTGGACAGGACAGACAGAACACTATTAGAACCCTGTGATGGACTGGACAGGACAGACAGAACACTATTAGAACCCTGTGATGGACTGGACAGGACAGACAGAACACTATTAGAACCCTGTGATGGACTGGACAGGACAGACAGAACACTATTAGAACCCTGTAATGGACTGGACAGGACAGACAGAACACTATTAGAACCCTGTGATGGACTGGACAGGACAGACAGAACACTATTAGAACCCTGTGATGGACTGGACAGGACAGACAGAACACTATTAGAACCCTGTGATGGACTGGACAGGACAGACAGAACACTATTAGAACCCTGTGATGGACTGGACAGGACAGACAGAACACTATTAGAACCCTGTGATGGACTGGACAGGACAGACAGAACACTATTAGAACCCTGTGATGGACTGGACAGGACAGACAACACTATTAGAACCCTGTGATGGACTGGACAGGACAGACAGAACACTATTAGAACCCTGTGATGGACTGGACAGGACAGACAGAACACTATTAGAACCCTGTGATGGACTGGACAGGACACTATTAGAACCCTGTGATGGACTGGACAGGACAGACAGAACACTATTAGAACCCTGTGATGGACTGGACAGGACAGACAGAACACTATTAGAACCCTGTGATGGACTGGACAGGACAGACAGAACACTATTAGAACCCTGTGAAGGACTGGACAGGACAGACAGAACACTATTAGAACCCTGTGATGGACTGGACAGGACAGACAGAACACTATTAGAACCCTGTAATGGACTGGACAGGACAGACAGAACACTATTAGAACCCTGTGATGGACTGGACAGGACAGACAGAACACTATTAGAACCCTGTGATGGACTGGACAGGACAGACAGAACACTATTAGAACCCTGTGATGGACTGGACAGGACAGACAGAACACTATTAGAACCCTGTGATGGACTGGACAGGACAGACAACACTATTAGAACCCTGTGATGGACTGGACAGGACAGACAGAACACTATTAGAACCCTGTGATGGACTGGACAGGACAGACAGAACACTATTAGAACCCTGTGATGGACTGGACAGGACAGACAGAACACTATTAGAACCCTGTGATGGACTGGACAGGACAGACAGAACACTATTAGAACCCTGTGATGGACTGGACAGGACAGACAGAACACTATTAGAACCCTGTGATGGACTGGACAGGACAGACAGAACACTATTAGAACCCTGTGATGGACTGGACAGGACAGACAGAACACTATTAGAACCCTGTGATGGACTAGACAGGACAGACAGAACACTATTAGAACCCTGTGATGGACTGGACAGGACAGACAGAACACTATTAGAACCCTGTGATGGACTGGACAGGACAGACAGAACACTATTAGAACCCTGTGATGGACTGGACAGGACAGACAGAACACTATTAGAACCCTGTGATGGACTGGACAGGACAGACAGAACACTATTAGAACCCTGTGATGGACTGGACAGGACAGACAGAACACTATTAGAACCCTGTGATGGACTGGACAGGACAGACAACACTATTAGAACCCTGTGATGGACTGGACAGGACAGACAGAACACTATTAGAACCCTGTGATGGACTGGACAGGACAGACAGAACACTATTAGAACCCTGTGATGGACTGGACAGGACAGACAGAACACTATTAGAACCCTGTGATGGACTGGACAGGACAGACAGAACACTATTAGAACCCTGTGATGGACTGGACAGGACAGACAGAACACTATTAGAACCCTGTGATGGACAGGACAGACAGAACACTATTAGAACCCTGTGATGGACTGGACAGGACAGACAGAACACTATTAGAACCCTGTGATGGACTGGACAGGACAGACAGAACACTATTAGAACCCTGTGATGGACTGGACAGGACAGACAGAACACTATTAGAACCCTGTGATGGACTGGACAGGACAGACAGAACACTATTAGAACCCTGTGATGGACTGGACAGGACAGACAGAACACTATTAGAACCCTGTGATGGACTGGACAGGACAGACAGAACACTATTAGAACCCTGTGATGGACTGGACAGGACAGACAGAACACTATTAGAACCCTGTGATGGACTGGACAGGACAGACAGAACACTATTAGAACCCTGTGATGGACTGGACAGGACAGACAGAACACTATTAGAACCCTGTGATGGACTGGACAGGACAGACAACACTATTAGAACCCTGTGATGGACTGGACAGGACAGACAGAACACTATTAGAACCCTGTGATGGACTGGACAGGACAGACAGAACACTATTAGAACCCTGTGATGGACTGGACAGGACAGACAGAACACTATTAGAACCCTGTGATGGACTGGACAGGACAGACAGAACACTATTAGAACCCTGTGATGGACTGGACAGGACAGACAGAACACTATTAGAACCCTGTGATGGACTGGACAGGACAGACAGAACACTATTAGAACCCTGTGATGGACTGGACAGGACAGACAGAACACTATTAGAACCCTGTGATGGACTGGACAGGACAGACAGAACACTATTAGAACCCTGTGATGGACTGGACAGGACAGACAGAACACTATTAGAACCCTGTAATGGACTGGACAGAACAGACAGGCTGTGCATTATCATGCTGAAATATGAGGTGATGGTGGCGGATGAATGGCACAACAATGGGCCTCAGGATCTCGTCGCGGTATCTCTGTGCATTCAAATTTCCATCGATAAAATGTAATTGTGTTCATTGTCCATAGCTTATGCCTACCCATACCATAACCCCACCGCCACCATGGGGCACCCTGTTCACAACGGTGACACAAACCGCTACCATCTGCCCGGTACAGTTCAAACCGGGAATCATCCCTGAAGAGCACACTTCTCCAACCTGCCAGTGGCCATCGAAGGTGAGCATTTGCCCACTGAAGTCAGTTACGACGCCAAACTGCAGTCAGGTCAAGACCCTGTTGAGGACAACGAGCACGCAGATGAGCTTCCCAGGGACGTTTCTGACAGTTAGTGCAGAAATTATTCGGTTGTGCAAACCCCCAGTTTCATCAGCTGTCCAGCTGGCTGGTCTCAGATGATCCCGCAGGTAAAGAAGCTGGATGTGGAGGTCCTGGGCTGGCGTGGTTATACGTGGACTGCGGTTGTGAGGCCGGTTGGATGTACTGCCAAATTCTCTAAAACGACATTGGAGGAGGCTTATGGTAGAGACATGAACATTCAATTCACTGGCAACAGCTCTGGTGGACATTCCTGCAGTCAGCATGCCAATTGCACGCTCCCTCAAAACTTGAGACTTCTGTAGCATTGTGTTGTGTGACAAAACTGCACATTTTAGAGTGGCCTTTTATTGTCCCCAGCACAAGGTGCACCTGATGTAAACAAATTAGTCCACAACATTTGAGAGAAATAAGCTTTTTGTGCATATGGAACATTTCTGGGATCTTTTATTTCAGCTCATAAAACATGGGACCAACACTTTACATGTTGCATTTATATTTTTGTTCAGTATGTAATCTTTGATGCCAAAGGCACATTTCTTTCCTTGGATGGAAAAGAAAGTGTGTAACTTAAAAAATAAAAAAATAAAAAAATTAAAATGCTCACCTCATCAGTATTGTACATGCCCAACCCACAGCCTCCTGAGGGGAAGTCAAAGACCTCCCACTCATTCCCCTTGCTGCCATCAGCCGGGGTGAACACCATCTTAAACTTCCCTGGCTTGGTGATCACAAAGTCTGTGGCTTTGTACTGTGGAACAACACAACCCACATCAACAACAGAACATTCCTCACATGCTCTGTGATTGAATACAAATCTAATCTAAAACACGTTACTTGTCTACCTGGTCACCAAAGGCGTGTCTGCCGATCGTTATGGGCTGCGTCCAACCAGGGACCAGACGGGGAATGTTCTTGCAGATGATTGGCTCTCGGAAGACGGTTCCGCCCAGAATGTTCCTGATGCTTCCGTTGGGACTCTTCCACATCTTCTTCAGCTTGAACTCTGTTAGGGTTAGAGATGGAGGCCTGAGTTAACCTCTTAACCTGTTTGACCTAACCCTAACTCTAACCCTGACCTTACTACAGCTAGTCCAGGTAACTATCTATCTAACCCTGACTCTTCCACATCTTCTTCAGCTTCAACTCTGAGGAATAAGGGTCATGGAGGAAGACCTGGCATGAGTTAAGCTGTTAACTGTCAAACTGCAGTACTGATCTAACTCCTGACCCTGGAACCATTGTCAAACAAATATTTATAGAAACTCTTTAATACAGTGAGGGAAAAAAGTATTTGCCCACTGTAATAAAGATATTTGCCCACTGACAAAGAAATGATCAGTCTATCATTTTAATGGTAGGTTTATTTGAACAGTGAGAGACAGAATAACAACAAGAAAATCCAGAAAAACGCATGTCAAAAATGTTATTAATTGATTTGAATTTTAATGAGGGAAATAAGTATTTGACCCCCTCTCAATCAGAAAGATTTCTGGCTTCCAGGTGTCTTTATACAGGTAACGAGCTGAGATTAGGAGCACACTCTTAAAGGGAGTGCTTCTAATCTTAGCTTGTTACCTGTATAAAAGACACCTGTCCACAGAAGCAATCAATCAATTAGATTCCAAACTCTCCACCAAGACCAAAGAGCTCTCCAAGGATGTCAGGGACAAGATTGTAGACCTACACAAGGCTGGAATGGGCTACAAGACCATCGCCAAGCAGCTTGGTGAGAAGGTGACAACAGTTGGTGCGATTATTCGCAAATGGAAGAAACACAAAAGAACTGTCAATCTACCTCGGCCTGGGGCTCCATGGAAGATCTCACCTCGTGGAGTTGCAATGATCATGAGAACGGTGAGGAATCAGCCCAGAACGACACGGGAGGATCTTGTCAATGATCTCAAGGCAGCTGGGACCATAGTCACCAAGAAAACAATTGGTAACACACTACGCCGTGAAGGACTGAAATCCTGCAGCGCCCGCAAGGTCCCCCTGCTCAAGAAAGCACATATTCATGCCTGTCTGAAGTTTGCCAATGAACATCTGAATGATTCAGAGGAGAACTGGGTGAAAGTGTTGTGGTCAGATGAGAACAAAATGGAGCTCTTTGGCATCAACTCAACTCGCCGTGTTTGGAGGAGGAGGAATGCTGCCTATGACCCCAAGAACACCATCCCCACCGTCAAACATGGAGGTGGAAACATTATGCTTTGGGGGTGTTTTTCTGCTAAGGGGACAGGACAACTTCCCCGCATCAAAGGGACGGGGCCATGTACCGTCAAATCTTGGGCGAGAACCTCCTTCCCTCAGCCAGGGCATTGAAAATGGGTCGTGGATGGGTATTCCAGCATGACAATGACCCAAAACACACGGCCAAGGCAACAAAGGAGTGGCTCAAGAAGAAGCACATTAAGGTCCTGGAGTGGCCTAGCCAGTCTCCAGACCTTAATCCCATAGAAAATCTGTGGAGGGAGCTGAAGGTTTGAGTTGCCAAACGTCAGCCTCGAAACCTTAATGACTTGGAGAAGATCTGCAAAGAGGAGTGGGACAAAATCCCTCCTGAGATGTGTGCAAACCTGGTGGCCAACTACAAGAAACGTCTGACCTCTGTGATTGCCAACAAGGGTTTTGCCACCAAGTACTAAGTCATGTTTTGCAGAGGGGTAAAATACTTATTTCCCTCATTAAAATGCAAATTAATTTATAACATTGTTGACATGCGTTTTTCTGGATTTTTTGTTGATATTCTGTCTCTCACTGTTCAAATAAACCTACCATTAAAATTATAGACTGATAATTTATTTGTCAGTGGGCAAACGTACAAAATCAGCAGGGGATCAAATACTTTTTTCCCTCACTGTAAGTGTTATCCCCTGGGATTCAAATACCCATCTTGTCGATGTATGATTTATTTCAAAGAATGTATGTCTATGTGGTCAAAGCAGATACCATCGACTCTGGCTTCATCCGGAGTGATGGTGGCACACTTGACGGCCACATTGTACTTCATTGTGGCGATGGCCGAGTCGATGGTGACCTGGTCGTCTGTCTGGTCGCGGTACGGCAGACCCAGGTCATAATATTTCAGCTCCACGTCCACATTGGACAGGACCAGCTGGAACAATACAACACAGGAGAGGAGAGGAGAGGAGAGGAGAGGAGAGGAGAGGAGAGGAGAGGAGAGGAGAGGAGAGGAGAGGAGAGGAGAGGAGAGGAGAGGAGAGGAGAGGAGAGGAGAGGAGAGGAGAGGAGAGGAGAGGAGGACAGGGTAGAGAAGAATGGATGTACTTTTTCAATGCTAGTTAAGGACACTATAGGCCTAGTTACAGTATCACATTTCATGTTGGATTTACACTACATGACCAAAAGTATGTGGACACCTGCTCGTCAAACATCTCATTCCAAAATCATGGGCATTAATATGGAGTTGGTCCCCCTTTTGCTGCTATAACAGCCTCCACTCTTCTGGGAAGGCTTTCCACTAGATGTTGGAACATTGCTGAGGGGACTTGCTTCCACTCCACAAGAGCATTAGTGAGGTCGGGCACTGATGTTGGGCAATTAGGTCTGGCTCGGAGTTTGCGTTCCAATTCACCCCAAAGGTGTTTGATGGGGTTGAGGTCAGGGCTCTGTGCAGGCCAGTCAAGTTCTTCCACACCGATCTCGACAAACCATTTCTGCATGGACCTCACTGTGTGCATGGGGGCATTGTCATGCTGAAATAGGAAAGGGCCTTCTCCAAACGGTTGCCACAAAGTTGAAAGCACAGAATCGTCTAGAATGTCGTAGCGTTAAGATTTCCCTTCACTGGGGCCACCCGAGTGGGGCGTTACAACAGACCCGGGTTCATTCCCGGCCTGTGCCACAACCGGCCGTGGCCAGCAGTCCCATAGGACGGGGCACAATTGGCCCAGCGTCGTCCGGGTTAGGGGAGGGTTTGGCCAGGGGGGGCTTTACTTGCCTCATCGTGCTCTAGTGACTCCTTGTGGTGGGCCGGGTGCCTACAGGCTGACCCTGTCGCCAGTTGAACTCTGTTTCCTCCGACACATTGGTGCGGCTGGCTTCCGGGTTAGGCTGGCTGGTGTTAAGGAGCGCGATTAGGCGGGTCATGTTTCGGAGGACGCATGACTCCTCACCCGAGCCCGTTGGGGAGTTGCAGCGATGAGACAAGATCGAAAATGTGGCGAAAAAGGGGGGTAAAATACAAACAAATATAATATATGCCAAGCTTCGGCTGCGAGCTTTACACCACTCCAGCCGAAGCTTGTCATTGCGCATGGTGATCTTAGGCTTGTTTACGGCTGCTCGGCCATGGAAACCCATTTCATGAAGCTCCCGAAGAACAGTTATTGTGCTGATGTTGCTTCCAGAGGCAGTTTGGAACTCGGTAGTGAATGCTGCAACCAAGGACAGACCATGTTTACGCGCTTCAGTGACAGCTCAAGTCAAGACAGATAGAAAGGAGACAGACAGGCGGTGTAGAGATGAACCTGCATTTTCATCAGGATATTTTCTATTTTTTATTTGTCGGCTTTATGTATTTTTAATTAGTTGCCAATGGAAGTTAAAGGCCTACTGCTACATTGGCCATCTCTCATTTCTTTAGCCGCCAATGGCTCACGGTGAAACAATGTGTCCATAATATTTTTTATGGCAGAGGCTGGTGCCCTCTCATTGGTGGAATTTTAACTTTGAGATTTGTATCATTTTAATTCCGATTTGTATTATTAACCACGTGATTTTGAGAAACGAAAACGTTATTGAAATTAAATTGTTTCACGAAAATGTGCATATGAAAATCATAACTGGCAAACAGAACGGTAGAAATGGTAGGATAAATTGTTGCTTCCCCATACTTGAAACTCCCAAACTTAAAATTCATGCGCCTAGGAATAGACCATTGTGAACAGAGCCCACATTTCTTTGTACTGCATAGTTCTTATGGGTGTGTGTGAGAGAGAGAAGGAGAGGAGGGGTGTTGTAACTTAGATTGTGCCTATTAAAACTGAACATACGTAAATGGACAGCTGTGCGATTCATCACGGAGAAAAGCGCTCACCTCGATCCAGCACCAGCAGGTGAAAAGCACCACTCGCTCGGCGGTGCTCAGCTCTGTGTTGCTTGCTAGAATGTTGAATGCACCAATGTGTAAGTGTCTCTGGATAAGAGCGTCTGCTAAATGACGTAAATGTAATAGTGGGCTACTACACCTCCATGTTTGACATGGGCCTGCGAGCCAAGGGAGAGAGAATGCCATGTTCCTTATCTGATATTGTTCCCATTTCCTTTTCAAGTTTATAATTGTAAACTAATATAAAATAGAAGTGGAGGACTGCTCCAGATCACATATCCACCACAAGGGGAAGAGGGGCAGAGAGGGAGAGAGAGACCCGACTTAACTCAAACAAAACTGTCTATCATACAGCAGAGCGTGTGTCCGACTCCAACCCCCCACAACTGAATAGATAAGAGCATATCATGAGCGCACCGCTTATAAAACAGAGCTGAGAGCTCTTCATGTAGAATGGGGCCCATATATAAATAACCCCTGCCACGTCTCAGATCATTTCGTAATATTCTGTATGTAAATCTGATATTTTACTTTTTGTATGGTATGTATTAATTTGTGGCTGTCTATCTCCCGTTACTTATGATATGTAACGAATTACAATTAGTATTTTATGTTACGAATTATTAAAATGTACAATATGTTACGAATTTGATAAATGTACACTACATGGCCAAAAGTATGTGGACACACCTTCAAATTAGTGGATTCGGCTATTTCAGCCACACCTGTTGCTGAAAGTCACTGAACTCTTCAGTACGGGCCATTCTACTGCCAATATTTGTCTATGGAGATTGCATGGCTGTGTGCTTGATTTTATACACCTGTCAGCAAGTTTACGTTTAGCAAATTCGTAACATATTGTACGTTTTGAAAATGTGTAACATAAAATACGAATTATAATGTATGATATGTTATGATTTCTAGCTAAGTGGCTAACGTTCGCTAGCTGGCTAACGTTAGCTGGGGTTAGGGGTTAAGGTTCAGGTTAAATTTAGGGGTTAGGGGAAGTGTTAGCTAAAAGGGTTAAGGTTAGGGTTTGGGGAAGGGTTAGCTAAAAGGGTTAAGGTTAGGGTTTGGGGAAGGGTTAGCTAACATGCTAAGTAGTTGCAAAGTAGCTAAAAAGTAGTAAGTAGTTAATTAGCTAAAATGCTAAAGTTGTCCGTGATGAGATTCGACATCGCAACCTTTGGGTTGCTAGGAGTTTGCGTTATACGAGTTACAGTTAAAATAAGGAAATCAGTCAATTTAAATACATTCATTAGGCTCTAATCTATGGAGTTAACATGACTGGGAATAGAGATATGCATCTGTTGGTCACAACCCTTCTTTTTTTTAAGTAGGGGGCGTGGATCAGAAAACCAGTCAGTATCTGGTGTGACCATTTGCCTCATGCAGCGCAACACATCTCCTTCGCATAGAGTTGATCCGGCTGTTGATTGTGGCCTGTGGAATGTTGTCCCACTCCTCTTCAATGGCTGTGAGAAGTTGCTGGATATTGGCGGGAACTGGAACACGCTGTCGTACACGTAGATCCAGAGCATCCTGAACATGATGTCTGGTGAGTATGCAGGCCATGGTTGAACTGGGAAATGTTCAGCTTCCAGGAATTGTGTACAGATCCTTGAGACATGAGGCTGTGCATTATCATGCTGAAACATGAGGTGATGGCGGCGGATGAATGGCATGACAATGGGCCCCAGGATCTCATCACGGTATCTATGCATTCGTACAATGCAAAAATGCAATTGTATTTGTTGTCCGTAGCTTATGCCTGCCCATACCATAACCCCACCGCCACCATGGGGCTCTCTGTTCACAACGTTGACATCCAGCCTGCCAGTGGCCATCGAAGGTGAGCATTTGCCCACTGAAGTCGGTTACGACGCCGAACTGCAGTCAGGTCAAGACCCTGGTGAGGACAACGAGCACGCAGATGAGCTTCCCAGGGACGTTTCTGACAGTTAGTGCAGAAATTCTTTGGTTGTGCAAACCCACAGTTTCATCAGCTGTCCAGCTGGCTGGTCTCAGACGATCCCGCAGGTGAAGAAGCTGGATGTGGAGGTCCTGGGCTGGCGTGGTTACACGTGGTCTGCGGTTGTGAGGCCGGTTGGATGTACTGCCAAATTCTCTAAAACAACGTTGGAGGCGGCTTATGGTAGAGAAATGAACATTACATTCTCTGGCAACAGCTCTGGTGGACATTCCTGCAGTCAGCATGTCAATCGCACGCTCCCTTTAGACTTGACACATCTGTGGCATTGTGTTGTCTGACAAAACTGCACATTTTAGAGTGGCCTTATATTGTCCCTAGCACAAGGTGCATCTGTGTAATGATCATGCTGTTTAATCAGCTTTTTGATATGCCACACCTGTCAGATGGATGAATTATCTTGCTCACTAACAGGGATGTAAACAAATGTGTGCACAACATTTGAGAGAAATAAGCTTTTTGTGCGTATGGAAATATTCTGGGATCTTTTATTTCAGCTCATAAAACATGGGAGTGGGTTAGGGTTAGGGTTAGAGTGGAGTGGGTTAGGGTTAGGGTTAGAGTGGAGTGAAGTAGATTCTTTATTGTCCATTATTGATACATAGATTGTGGTCAGGACAGTGGTCCATGGTGTACAGTAGAGTTAGGGGTTAGAGGTCCATGGTGTACAGTAGGGTTAGGGGTTAGAGGTTAGGGGTTAGAGGTCCATGGTGTACAGTAGGGTTAGGGGTTAGAGGTCCATGGTGTACAGTAGAGTTAGGGGTTAGAGGTCCATGGTGTACAGTAGAGTTAGGGGTTAGAGGTTAGGGGTTAGTGGTCCATGGTGTACAGTAGAGTTAGGGGTTAGAGGTTAGGGGTTAGAGGTCCATGGTGTACAGTAGAGTTAGGGGTTAGAGGTTAGGGGTTAGAGGTCCATGGTGTACAGTAGAGTTAGGGGTTAGAGGTCCATGGTGTACAGTAGAGTTAGGGGTTAGAGGTTAGAGGTTAGAGGTCCATGGTGTACAGTAGAGTTAGGGGTTAGAGGTCCATGGTGTACAGTAGAGTTAGGGGTTAGAGGTTAGGGGTTAGAGGTCCATGGTGTACAGTAGAGTTAGGGGTTAGTGGTCCATGGTGTACAGTAGAGTTAGGGGTTAGAGGTCCATGGTGTACAGTAGAGTTAGGGGTTAGAGGTTAGGGGTTAGAGGTCCATGGTGTACAGTAGAGTTAGGGGTTAGAGGTCCATGGTGTACAGTAGAGTTAGGGGTTAGAGGTCCATGGTGTACAGTAGAGTTAGGGGTTAGAGGTTAGGGGTTAGTGGTCCATGGTGTACAGTAGAGTTAGGGGTTAGAGGTCCATGGTGTACAGTAGAGTTAGGGGTTAGAGGTTAGGGGTTAGAGGTCCATGGTGTACAGTAGAGTTAGGGGTTAGAGGTCCATGGTGTACAGTAGAGTTAGGGGTTAGAGGTTAGGGGTTAGAGATCCATGGTGTACAGTAGAGTTAGGGGTTAGAGGTTAGGGGTTAGAGGTCCATGGTGTACAGTAGAGTTAGGGGTTAGAGGTTAGGGGTTAGAGGTTAGGGGTTAGAGGTCCATGGTGTACAGTAGAGTTAGGGGTTAGAGGTTAGGGGTTAGAGGTCCATGGTGTACAGTAGGGTTAGGGGTTAGAGGTCCATGGTGTACAGTAGAGTTAGGGGTTAGAGGTCCATGGTGTACAGTAGAGTTAGGGGTTAGAGGTTAGGGGTTAGAGGTCCATGGTGTACAGTAGAGTTAGGGGTTAGAGGTCCATGGTGTACAGTAGAGTTAGGGGTTAGAGGTTAGGGGTTAGAGGTCCATGGTGTACAGTAGAGTTAGGGGTTAGAGGTTAGGGGTTAGAGGTCCATGGTGTACAGTAGAGTTAGGGGTTAGAGGTTAGGGGTTAGAGGTCCATGGTGTACAGTAGAGTTAGGGGTTAGAGGTCCATGGTGTACAGTAGAGTTAGGGGTTAGAGGTTAGGGGTTAGAGGTCCATGGTGTACAGTAGAGTTAGGGGTTAGAGGTTAGGGGTTAGAGGTCCATGGTGTACAGTAGAGTTAGGGGTTAGAGGTTAGGGGTTAGAGGTCCATGGTGTACAGTAGAGTTAGGGGTTAGAGGTTAGGGGTTAGAGGTCCATGGTGTACAGTAGAGTTAGGGGTTAGAGGTCCATGGTGTACAGTAGAGTTAGGGGTTAGAGGTCCATGGTGTACAGTAGAGTTAGGGGTTAGTGGTCCATGGTGTACAGTAGAGTTAGGGGTTAGAGGTTAGAGGTTAGAGGTCCATGGTGTACAGTAGAGTTAGGGGTTAGTGGTCCATGGTGTACAGTAGAGTTAGGGGTTAGAGGTTAGAGGTTAGAGGTCCATGGTGTACAGTAGAGTTAGGGGTTAGAGGTTAGGGGTTAGAGGTCCATGGTGTACAGTAGAGTTAGGGGTTAGAGGTCCATGGTGTACAGTAGAGTTAGGGGTTAGAGGTCCATGGTGTACAGTAGAGTTAGGGGTTAGAGGTTAGGGGTTAGAGGTCCATGGTGTACAGTAGAGTTAGGGGTTAGAGGTTAGGGGTTAGAGGTCCATGGTGTACAGTAGAGTTAGGGGTTAGAGGTCCATGGTGTACAGTAGAGTTAGGGGTTAGAGGTTAGGGGTTAGAGGTCCATGGTGTACAGTAGAGTTAGGGGTTAGAGGTCCATGGTGTACAGTAGAGTTAGGGGTTAGAGGTCCATGGTGTACAGTAGAGTTAGGGGTTAGAGGTTAGAGGTTAGAGGTCCATGGTGTACAGTAGAGTTAGGGGTTAGTGGTCCATGGTGTACAGTAGAGTTAGGGGTTAGAGGTCCATGGTGTACAGTAGAGTTAGGGGTTAGAGGTTAGGGGTTAGAGGTCCATGGTGTACAGTAGAGTTAGGGGTTAGAGGTTAGAGGTTAGAGGTCCATGGTGTACAGTAGAGTTAGGGGTTAGAGGTTAGGGGTTAGTGGTCCATGGTGTACAGTAGAGTTAGGGGTTAGAGGTTAGAGGTTAGGGGTCCATGGTGTACAGTAGAGTTAGGGGTTAGAGGTCCATGGTGTACAGTAGAGTTAGGGGTTAGAGGTTAGGGGTTAGAGGTCCATGGTGTACAGTAGAGTTAGGGGTTAGAGGTTAGAGGTTAGAGGTCCATGGTGTACAGTAGAGTTAGGGGTTAGAGGTCCATGGTGTACAGTAGAGTTAGGGGTTAGAGGTTAGAGGTTAGAGGTTAGAGGTCCATGGTGTACTACAGTACCTTCTCCTTGATGAACTCCCAGATGATCCTTGTCATCTCATCTCCATCCATCTCCACCACCGGCTGGTCCACCTTGATACGCTTAACTGCATCTGAAACATTAAACACATTATTACAGCAACATATGAAACCATTAAACATTAAACACATTATTACAGTAACATCTGAAACCATTTAACATTAAACACATTATTACAGTAACACCTGAAACCATTCAACATTCAACACATTATTACAGTAACATCTGAAACCATTTAACATTAAACACATTATTACAGTAACATCTGAAACCATTTAACATTAAACACATTATTACAGTAACATTTGAAACATTTAACATTAAACACATTATTACAGTAACATTTGAAACATTAAACATTAAACACATTATTACAGTAACATCTGAAAACATTAAACATCAAACACATTATTACAGTAACATCTGAAACCATTAAACACATTATTACAGTAACACATCTGAAACACATTAAAAACATTATTACAGCAACACATCTGAAACCATTAAACAATAAACAAATTATTACAGTAACATGTTATTACAGTAACACACCAGCTGGTCCACCTTGATATGTTTAGCTGCATCTGGAAACACCGGGTGAAACCATTGAACATGAAACACATTTTTACAGTAACATGTTATTACAGTAACACATCTAAAACCATGAAACACATTTGTACAGTAACATGTTATTACAGTAACATATCTAAACCATTAAACACATTATTAGTAACATGTTATTACAGTAACATGGTATTACAGTAACACATCGGAAACCATTAAACATGTAACACATTATTACAGCAACATCTGAAACCATTCAACATTAAACACATTATTACAGTAACATCTGAAACCACTAAGCATTAAACACATTATTACAGTAATATCTAAAAACCATTATACATTAAACATATTATTACAGTAACATCTGAAACCATTAAACATTCAACACATTACATTAACATTTGAAACCATTAAATATTAAACACATTATTACAGTAACATCTGAAACCATTCAACACATTATTACAGTAACACATCTGAAAACCATTAAACATTAAATACATTATTACAGCAACACATCTGAAACCATTAAATATTAAACACATTATTACAGTAACATGTTATTACAGTAACACATCTAAAACCATTAAACACATTATTACAGTAAGATGTTATTACAGTAACACATCTGAAACCATTAAACATGTAACACATTATTACAGTAACATGTTATTACAGTAACACACCGTCTGGTCCTCCTTGGTATGTTTAGCTGCATCTGGAAACACCAGGTCATATTAAACATTAAACACATTATTACAGTAACATGTTATTACAGTAACACATCTGAAACCATTAAACACATTATTACAGTAACATGTTATTACAGTAACACACCGTCTGGTCCACCTTGATATGTTTAGCTGCATCTGGAAACACCAGGTCATATTAAACATTAAAAACATCAGTTATTATTACAGTACAGTAACACATGACACCATGTCAGATTAAGAATAAACAGACAGAAACATGTTAACCCAAATGTCTGTTTGGAGATCCTTCCCTACAGGCTCCTTGTCTTTGACAGGTCCATTTGTCACACTGGCAGTTGTGACTCTCCCTCCACTTAGCCTTTCATTTGATCCAACTGCAGTCATTTGGACCTTGGCACCTGGCAGACAGGCATAAGGTATGCCAGGACTTTATACCGTTGTTAAATTGTAATTGAATGTATTGAGGTCGCATACGATGTGTGATGTGACATTGTTACTTCTGGTATTTTAACATTCTACATTCAACACAGTTTGACAGCTGTTACATTATTTCAAATCCCCATAATGTCCCCGTTCCCACCATATTGCTATGTTCTGATGCCACGACATCGCATTGCTGTGACACAATACAATGTAACAAATCAAAGATCACTCCTGCACATCCACTACTTTGTAGCAAAGCCAAATCTTTGGACATAAAATCCATTGGCAATGTATAATATGAACAGATGAATCTATTCCATGCCAGGATGACTGTGCGGTGAAAGCGGACTAGGTTAGCGGCTAGTGGAGTTTTGGTTTAGTTGAACGACTCACAGTTTCTGTGTCGCAGACTCTGGCACACGGCGGGGTTTTCGGTAAGCGTCGCTGCACACCTCGACATGGAGGACAGAACCCTCAGGTATCCCGTCATGGTTCACCGGAGAGACGGTTATGACCACGAGGCCTTATATGAATGAATACCCGACAGACGGTAAATACATTTGCCTACGTATATTTTATGGGCGTCTGTCCGGTTATATTCAACACACGTCAGCGTCACTAATCACGTTTCCATCCAACCATTTCATGCTGATGAATTACCTGACCCTAACCCTAACCCTAACCCTAAACCCTAACTCTAACCCTAACCCTAAACCCTAACTCTAACCCTAACCCTAACCCTAACCCTAAACCCTAACTCTAACCCTAACCCTAAACCCTAACTCTAACCCTAACCCTAACTCTAACCCTAACCCTAACCCTAAACCCTAACCCTAACCCTAAACCCTAACTCTAACCCTAACCCTAAACCCTAACCCTAACCCTAAACCCTAACTCTAACCCTAACCCATGAAAAAAGTCATGACCGGGCTGATGAAAACATGAAACGGTATTTTTTTTTTTTAAGATGCTGACAGACCATTTGTTCATTCGACATGGTGGGATCTTTTTATGTTGGTAAAATTAATAATGCGAGAAATCGCGGTGGAAACGCCTTTATGCGCAAATATTGCTATAATAACCATCATATGGAAGTAAACTTGGAGTCACGCCATGACATGTTGTGTGGTCCTCCCACTAGGACTCTGGAAAGCATGCAGTTTATCAGGCTACAGATGAAATAAGTTATGATGAACTTCACAGGGTGGTGAAAGTGCAAGGTGATGATGAGCTTGATGCACCTTTCCAATAAATATCGAGGGTCTTATTCTGGTGACATGATGATCGATGCTTGGCTGCCGTTTGACAAATACAAATAAAATGTCTCTTCTCCATAATAATCTCATAATGTATGTAGCCTGCCCGCACTACATATGAGAGCTGTTGGCTAGAGCGCATGTGCCAAGACCAGAGGGGGCACATTTGCTTTATAACGCAACAGTTTTTGTTACAAAACCATCAGTACAGTTGAAAATGCGATGGAAACCCATTTAACTTGTATTTTCATTCGGTACCTAAACTTTATTTTATTTTTTAATGATCTAACCTAAACCTCTTACCATCTATGATACCGAGGCTACTACTGCAGGCTACTTGCTGTATTTCCATTTACAGTAGTTGAATGAAATTCTATTAGCTAGGTTTAAATGAAATACATAGGCCACCTTGGCAACTACAATAGAATATAGACTGTATTCCTCCTAAACTGAGCACCTCTCATTTGGGGCAAGGGACGCCACCAGGCTGCCAGAAGGGGAGACTGTCCTGTAGACTAACCCTAACCCCTAACCCTAACTATAGCAACTGTTTCATAGCCTAAAAAAGCTGCGTTTGATTCTTACAGTACACCATGCAGGTACTGCCCTCTGCTGCCTAGATAATGAAACTACACTGAGGGCTGACCTACACGAGCTGTGTCTAAAACAATGAATCCAATGGAACAGTCCCAAAAGTGCAAACTCCAAGCTAAATCAACGTCTCAAGACATTTTGCCCAGGTGCTGTTAATACACTGTTATTTACACTGACTAGGTGATTCTGAGTTGAACTATCCACCCCCTCACCAACACTTCATCATCATTACTGTTATTTACACTGACTAGGTGATTCTGAGTTGAACTATCCACCCCCTCACCACCACTTCATCTTGCTAAATAAACACAGTTAAAGACAAAAGGTTTTTGCCAATATTCTTCTAATTTAATGGAAAGTCTTTTGAATTGTAATTAAATTCAAAGCCGTATATCATGTTTAAAGAGCACTTAACAATAATAACCAGTCAATAATCAACTAAGGCATGTAACAGCAAACTAAAGCAGTAAACGTGGTATTTACTTTTCAAATTGAATTACAAATCCATAGAGACAGTAATTATGGTTAATCAATTGCACTTATTTATGAGCACAAAATGCACTGTGTTACTATCCTCATGGGTACCGGAAATCGCCAAAAGTCCCCACAAGGATAGTAAAACAAGGAAAATTCTCCCTCGTGGGGACATTTCCCACATCCCCACCAGGACAAAGGCTATTTTAAGCTTAGGGGTTGGGGTTAGGGAAAGGGAAAATAGGAATTTGAATGGAAATCAGTTGTAGGTCCCCACAAGGCCAGTAAAACATCTGGTGTGTGACTGTGTACACGAGAGAGGGAGAGACAGACAGACAAAACGTTTTACACACAATAAATTAATGTCATAGCACAAAGGAATGTCATAGCACAAAGGAATGTCATAGCACAAAGGAATGTCATAGCACAAAGGAATGTCATAGCACAAAGGAATGTCATAGCACAAAGGAATGTCATAGCACAAAGGAATGTCATAGCACAAAGGAATGTCCACTGAAACAACAACAGATAAAGGCTTGGTGTACCATGTGTGTTAGGTTGCTAACCTATTTTCACTGAAATCACTAAACCGCTGTTGCAACACAGTATTTCATCTTCAGAAAATATAGGTTTAACATTTTCAGAGGCTAGAATCCACAAGCTAAAGTCTTAATAGCAGACAGATATCGATTGAATGGTTCCTCAAGTATTTGAATATAACTGTCGGACTCCAGTGTGTTGTGGGGAATCAAGGCTCCAGTCTAGTGGCAGATGACCTGTAATACAATATATTGTGTTGGCTGCAACACTAATCCAGTATTATATCATGTATCATCTATAATAATATATATAGCAGTATCTATGTGTTGGCTGCAACACTGCCCTTCTTGTCGCTGAAGAAGCTCCTGAGGATGAGAACCTGTCCGATGCTGACAGTGAATAGGATCATGGTTTCTCCCATCGACCAATAGGACACGCGCTCATGGAGGTCCTCGGCTCGGATGCGGTCATGAGCCTCCCGTAACCGATACCAGGTCTGAGAGTCAGACACCACCTTCAGGATCTCATGGATGGACAGACAGGCTGACTCCATCTGGCGGACAGAGAGACAAGATTCATATTATATTATTAATACATCCTTAAAAGGGGCAATCTGCAGTACAAACAACAACAAAGCATCATGGCCCCGTCTAGAAACAACCACTAATGGCTCTGGTGGAGATTTGAAAGGATTGGGTTTTTATTAGCCTACAGAGATCTACTACCAGAGAGCCTACAGAGATCTACTACCAGAGAGCCTACAGAGATCTACTACCAGAGAGCCTACAGAGATCTACTACCAGAGAGCCTACAGAGATCTACTACCAGAGAGCCTACAGAGATCTACTACCAGAGAGCCTACAGAGATCTACTACCAGAGAGCCTACAGAGATCTACTACCAGAGAGCCTATAGAGATCTACTACCAGAGATCTACTACCAGAGAGCCTACAGAGATCTAAGCCAAGCTTGTAGCATCACACCCAAGAAGAATCAATGCTGTAATCGCTGTCAAAGGTGCTTCAACAAAGTACTGAGTAAAGGGTCTGAATACTTATGTAAATGTGTTATTTCAGTGTTTTCTTTTGAATACATTTGCAAAAAAAATTAAAACAGTTTTTGCTTTGAAATGATGGGGTAGTGTGTGTAGATTGAGGTGGAAAAAAACAATTCCATCAATTTTAGAATAAGGTGGAACGTAACAAAATGTGGAAAAAGTCAAGGGGTCTGAATACTTTCTGAATGCACTGGATATAGTATTATATTATGATCTTACCTGTGTCAGGGTTAGGGTTGATCTTACCTGTGTCCGTCAAATGCATATGTATTATAATGTAAGTGTAATATAATTATAATATTGTTTTACCTGTGTCAGGGCAGTGTCTCTGTTCATGTCAGGCAGTAGGGGTCTCTCCTCTCCGGCCCTGAAGTCCAGGTAGACGGTCTTGTGGGAGAAGGTAGAGAACTCATTGCTGAAGCAGACCTTGTAGGTTCCTTTCATAGTGGTGGTGTGAGAGAAGCTATCATACTGCTTCTTCCTCTCCTGATACAGGACGTTGTTCACTGGATCTGTTACAAAGCAGTCCACATCATAGTTCCCTCCTGCAATCACCTGGAATACACAACATGGAGCGATGAGGATGATGGTATGGAAACACATTTAGAGTAATTCAGCCCTTACGAAAAAAGATTGCAGTCAGTCAGAGTGCAGTATAACTGCAGTACACTAGTTAGAGTGCTGTATAACTGCAGTACACTAGTTAGAGTGCTGTATAACTGCAGTACACTAGTTAGAGTGCTGTATAACTGCAGTACACTAGTTAGAGTGCAGTATAACTGCAGTACACTAGTTAGAGTGCAGTATAACTGCAGTACACTAGTTAGAGTGCAGTATAACTGCAGTACACTAGTTAGAGTGCAGTATAACTGCAGTACACTAGTTAGAGTGCTGTATAACTGCAGTACACTAGTTAGAGTGCTGTATAACTGCAGTACACTAGTTAGAGTGCAGTATAACTGCAGTACACTAGTTAGAGTGCTGTATAACTGCAGTACACTAGTTAGAGTGCTGTATAACTGCAGTACACTAGTTAGAGTGCTGTATAACTGCAGTACACTAGTTAGAGTGCTGTATAACTGCAGTACACTAGTTAGAGTGCAGTATAACTGCAGTACACTAGTTAGAGTGCTGTATAACTGCAGTACACTAGTTAGAGTGCTGTATAACTGCAGTACACTAGTTAGAGTGCTGTATAACTGCAGTACACTAGTTAGAGTGCTGTATAACTGCAGTACACTAGTTAGAGTGCTGTATAACTGCAGTACACTAGTTAGAGTGCTGTATAACTGCAGTACACTAGTTAGAGTGCTGTATAACTGCAGTACACTAGTTAGAGTGCAGTATAACTGCAGTACACTAGTTAGAGTGCTGTATAACTGCAGTACACTAGTTAGAGTGCTGTATAACTGCAGTACACTAGTTAGAGTGCTGTATAACTGCAGTACACTAGTTAGAGTGCAGTATAACTGCAGTTATTCTGAAATTACTGCGTCCAAAATACCACAGTCGACTGCAGTTACTGCACTTTTACTGCAGTTTCAAAAATGCACATGTTTTGTTGTAAGAGAGTTCATTCTTCCAGTGAGTGTGAAGGGACAATTAGAGCACGGGAACAGATATACAGTAGTTCAATGCACTAACTGAACCATATGGGGAAATGGCATCAGAACTCCAAATCTGGATCACTTACTTGAAAGTCTAGGTCAAACTTCACTCCATTCTGGAGCTCTTCATAGAAACATTGCTTGTCGTTATCAGGTAACTCAAACGTCAACTCCGTGGAACAAACAAAGATCACATGCAACATCAAACTACACAGGCCAAGGGAACGCATTCTGCAGGCTAAATGCTATAAATGAAAGCTTCAACAACAAACAGTCGCAGCCAGTCTCTTCTTCATCAATGTTTCTGTGATGACAAGGTGATATGAAAAAAGTTCGGAAAGCTCCCACCCATAGAGAATGATAGAGAAAGTATCCCTATATTGTTCCTATTATGGCGTCTGAGCGCACGGAAAGCACTATTGAGGCAATCTCCATTTTGAAATAGTATTATTTATTTTTTCTTCACGATTGGCTGATCCCTCCTGATGACCCGATTGGGCGTGACTCCAACAGGGTCATCAGGAGGGGTCAGCCAATAAAGTTGGAAGCTCAACCCAGTTGTCTACGTTAAAATGGTGGAAGCCCTCAAGCTGTTTATGTCAAAACGCTCTTTAGGCCTACTAGAGGCCTCTATCATTCTCTATGCCCCAACCACAACCGACGTGGCATCAAAACGAAACACTTCCGGGTCATGATTATTTTGGACCAAATATTTAATTTTAATTTATACAATTTTGACCATGTTCAGAGATTTGGAAACTATTGGGCTTGAAATCGCTTGTTTTACGTTCTACGAATTTTATTTATAGTAGCGCAACATTTTTACACGTGATGATTACGTTGTATCACTGGGTGGAGTCAATTATGCTGAGGCGGGGGACACCGTTTTATGGCCCGTGACGTGGACGGGCAAAAACGGTGAGGGAGGAGCATCCTCTCAAATCGAAATGGAACATGCAGCATGGTGAATTGTCCAGAAACATACACCATCTCTTTTCCATATGTTTGAACTAGTTTTCATTGGGAAGGCAGATAAGGCGTTTTTATCAAAAGCATTCACGTTTGCATGTGAAAACATAGAATCCTACTCATTACTCCTCGTGCTTTACGTTACATTACGTCTCTTTTGTTTAAAGCCGACTTCACCGTGGGCTTTGAACGGGGCACCTGACTCACGCCGGGAAGATAACCCGGTTCCAAAACGAATGCAATCAATTTTCACCCAGGGCGCAAGGGCCAGGTTCATGGAATCCCATCATTGTAGTGGCAGTTGTTACATTTAATTATACAACGGGTGGGTCTAATCCTGAACGCTGATTGGTTAAAACAGCATTCCAGCCGGTGTCTATTCCACAAGTTACCACCAGATAAATCTATGACGTTAAAATGCCTATTTAAACTGTTCCATCTGACTCCGCAATCCACTGTCTCATCAACCCAGTCAGGCACTTTATAAACTTGATTTCCACTATAAAAAGCATATAGACGTTGTCTCATTTCTTTTAGACCAACAATTAGTTTTCAACAGTGGAGATTTGTATAAACCTTGCTGTCTGTCTCTCCAACATTTGCAACATTGTTTCAATATCCAAATTCTATCTCCTGCTTTCCCATAGTAATGAACATGTCGGCAGTCTGGACGAGACAGAAAGGTGGGCAGCGTTTCTCAGCCAGTCGAAATCATGAATCAGCTGGCATCATTTTTATGGATATATACAACAAAAATGTCCATTGAAAGAAGGTAAAACGGAATGCAGCTAATTTGCAGTCTTTCCAGCTTCAGTTTCAAGTGATTGTGTTACTGTAGCTGTGTTGGTGGCCAGCTCCTCTCAACAACAGTGTCCTGACTAGTGAGCCCATTCTCTACGCCAGGCGAAATGGCGCCTCATTAGCTCATTGATATGAATGTTCCATATCGTCTTCATCTCGGGCCTAACAACACCCGGGCTGCTCCGGCATTATCACTTAAACAACACCGATACCGGAACTTGAATGCGACTTTAGGACAGTTCAGTGTCTAGAGGCTTTTTATGTTAAATTACTTGGAGGAAACAACATTCTATTGTCATTTCAATCAGTAATACAACCCTGTTGCTGCCAGAGAAGCATCCACTGTTATGTACAATTGATTAACAAACTATTGCCTGTTAGCCAATGTCATGCAGAGGGAGCCAGATCCATTTATTTTCAGCTTTATTTATACATGAAGTGAAGATGCAACAAAAGGGGTCTGCCTTGTTATCTCATGCATAGGGCTAAATAAATATTCTAGGGGATAATTCTGGTCTCTGTGTTGCTATGATGGTAATCTATTAGGGGATAATTCTGGTCTGTGTTGCTAGGAGTGTACTGTATTAGGGGATAATTCTGGTCTGTGTTGCTAGGAGTGTACTGTATTAGGGGATAATTCTGGTCTGTGTTGCTAGGAGTGTACTGTATTAGGGGATAATTCTGGTCTGTGTTGCTAGCAGTGTACTGTACTAGGGGATAATTCTGGTCTGTGTTACTAGGAGTGTACTGTACTAGGGGATAATTCTGGTCTGTGTTGCTAGGAGTGTACTGTACTAGGGGATAATTCTGGTCTGTGTTGCTAGGAGTGTACTGTACTAGGGGATAATTCTGGTCTGTGTTGCTAGGAGTGTACTGTACTAGGGGGTAATTCTGGTCTGTGTTGCTAGGAGTGTACTGTACTAGGGGATAATTCTGGTCTGTGTTGCTAGGAGTGTACTGTATTAGGGGATAATTCTGGTCTGTGTTGCAAGGAGTGTACTGTATTAGGGGATAATTCTGGTCTGTGTTGCTAGGAGTGTACTGTACTAGGGGATAATTCTGGTCTGTGTTGCTAGGAGTGTACTGTACTAGGGGATAATTCTGGTCTTTGTTGCTAGGAGTGTACTGTACTAGGGGATAATTCTGGTCTGTGTTGCTAGGAGTGTACTGTACTAGGGGATAATTCTGGTCTGTGTTGCAAGGAGTGTACTGTACTAGGGGATAATTCTGGTCTGTGTTGCAAGGAGTGTACTGTACTAGGGGATAATTCTGGTCTGTGTTGCTAGCAGTGTACTGTACTAGGGGATAATTCTGGTCTGTGTTACTAGGAGTGTACTGTACTAGGGGATAATTCTGGTCTGTGTTTCTAGGAGTGTACTGTACTAGGGGATAATTCTGGTCTGTGTTGCTAGGAGTGTACTGTATTAGGGGATAATTCTGGTCTGTGTTGCAAGGAGTGTACTGTATTAGGGGATAATTCTGGTCTGTGTTGCTAGGAGTGTACTGTACTAGGGGATAATTCTGGTCTGTGTTGCTAGCAGTGTACTGTATTAGGGGATAATTCTGGTCTGTGTTGCTAGGAGTGTACTGTACTAGGGGATAATGCTGGTCTGTGTTGCTAGCAGTGTACTGTACTAGGGGATAATTCTGGTCTGTGTTGCTAGGAGTGTACTGTATTAGGGGATAATTCTGGTCTGTGTTGCTAGGAGTGTACTGTACTAGGGGATAATTCTGGTCTGTGTTGCTAGGAGTGTACTGTACTAGGGGATAATTCTGGTCTGTGTTGCTAGGAGTGTACTGTACTAGGGGATAATTCTGGTCTGTGTTGCTAGCAGTGTACTGTACTAGGGGATAATTCTGGTCTGTGTTGCTAGGAGTGTACTGTATTAGGGGATAATTCTGGTCTGTGTTGCTAGCAGTGTACTGTACTAGGGGATAATTCTGGTCTGTGTTGCTAGGAGTGTACTGTATTAGGGGATAATTCTGGTCTGTGTTGCAAGGAGTGTACTGTACTAGGGGATAATTCTGGTCTGTGTTGCTAGCAGTGGACTGTATTAGGGGATAATTCTGGTCTGTGTTGCAAGGAGTGTACTGTACTAGGGGATAATTCTGGTCTGTGTTGCTAGCAGTGTACTGTACTAGGGGATAATTCTGGTCTGTGTTGCTAGGAGTGTACTGTACTAGGGGATAATTCTGGTCTGTGTTACTAGGAGTGTACTTTATTAGGGGATAATTCTGGTCTGTGTTGCTAGGAGTGTACTGTATTAGGGAATAATTCTGGTCTGTGTTGCTAGGAATGTGTACTGTATTAGGGGATAATTCTGGTCTGTGTTGCTAGGAGTGTACTGTACTAGGGGATAATTCTGGTCTGTGTTGCTATGAGTGTACTGTATTAGGGGATAATTCTGGTCTGTGTTGCTAGGAGTGTACTGTATTAGGAGATAATTCTGGTCTGTGTTGCTAGGAGTGTACTGTACTAGGGGATAATTCTGGTCTGTGTTGCTAGGAGTGTACTGTATTAGGGGATAATTCTGTTCTGTGTTGCTAGGAGTGTACTGTACTAGGGGATAATTCTGGTCCGTGTTACTAGGAGTGTACTGTACTAGGGGATAATTCTGGTCTGTGTTGCTAGGAGTGTACTGTACTAGGGGATAATTCTGGTCTGTGTTGCTAGGAGTGTACTGTACTAGGGGATAATTCTGGTCTGTGTTACTAGGAGTGTACTGTACTAGGGGATAATTCTGGTCTGTGTTACTAGGAGTGTACTGTACTAGGGGATAATTCTGGTCTGTGTTGCTAGGAGTGTACTGTACTAGGGGATAATTCTGGTCTGTGTTGCTAGGAGTGTACTGTACTAGGGGATAATTCTGGTCTGTGTTACTAGGAGTGTACTGTACTAGGGGATAATAATGTACTGTATTAGGGGATAATTCTGGTCTGTGTTGCTAGGAGTGTACTGTACTAGGGGATAATTGTTGCTAGGAGAATATACTGTATATCCGATTGCGAGCAGCACTTGTTGTGTAGTGAGCCGAGATGTCTGGCAAGGGAATCAAATGGTTTGGGGTCCCCTGATGTGGTCCAGGGTGTTTTAAAGAAGTG